>NW_022170663.1:31427368-31618025 GCF_008802855.1 Photinus pyralis
TTGTAATGTTCCTAGGGGTCCTCAGGAGGTGCTGGAAATATTGACTCACCCTGTACTTACAGTTGGCAACTCTGGGGAAACAAATCGCAGACAGCGCCATCTACCTTTCAAATCGAAACGATGGTAGTCTCGCGGAACTTTTGAATTTGAATGACAGTCGGCTCGATATGGGTGGCACGAATGGACTCCTACGTTGTGTAATCGGTTCTTTTATGTGTTGGGACGTGAGACATAATCAGGAAGGGAATTAAATAAACGACAGAACTTTTGTGCGTAAGAAATGACAAGATCAAATAAATATATTAACGCACACACAAGACCATGCCAGGGAAACCTTCTCCGGGACTAAAACCCTGGCATAGGCCATACAAATACATAAAATAAATCACCTACAGCAATAAAATGCAAGAGCAAATACACATAAATAAAACATCTCAAATTGTATGATAAAAATCAGATAATCAAATCAAATGCAATTAAACAAGTTCATAAAAACAAAATACACAAGACATCATAAATGCAGTGGAAAACATGATAAATCAATTCAGTGCAAAAAACATCAAAATACCTGTACGATCAATAGAAATAACACAACTCGTCAAATACACAAATTGCATGTACATAGGAAACATGTAAATGGTGTGGCTCTACTCCATCCTTCAGTTAACATAATTTAATTTAACACGAAAAGTACATGTGAGAATGCCATTGGTCAATAGCAAATATTCATGTGAAAATCGATTATCGCTCAAGCAGAACATATTTTAAATAGAGGAAATGTAAATGAGAGGATCCCCCTTTCTCGCTAATGCGAGACGCTAAGAACTGCAGCCTGCGCGAGACGAGTAAGCAACAGATACAGCGAACGATCTAACTGCATTAGGTACCTACTCCACGGAGACAGAAATACCCACTCGCACACACAAACATCAAAACAAGTTCATAAAAACAAAATACACAAGACATCATAAATGCAGTGGAAAACATGATAAATCAATTCAGTGCAAAAAAAAACATCAAAATACCTGTACGATCAATAGAAATAACACAACTCGTCAAATACACAAATTGCATGTACATAGGAAACATGTAAATGGTGTGGCTCTACTCCATCCTTCAGTTAACATAATTTAATTTAACACGAAAAGTACATGTGAGAATGCCATTGGTCAATAGCAAATATTCATGTGAAAATCGATTATCGCTCAAGCAGAACATATTTTAAATAGAGGAAATGTAAATGAGAGGATCCCCCTTTCTCGCTAATGCGAGACGCTAAGAACTGCAGCCTGCGCGAGACGAGTAAGCAACAGATACAGCGAACGATCTAACTGCATTAGGTACCTACTCCACGGAGACAGAAATACCCACTCGCACACACAAACATCAAAACATCAAATAAAAGAGCCCCCCCCCCTTCGTATAGCTAACGCACAAGAACTGTAGCGAGCCACGAAACAGAAAGTAACAGATACAGCGAACAATCTAACTGTATTAGGTGCTTCCCTCACGGAATTGTTACGGGTCAATCGAACAGAGTAACATCACACCGATAATCAACTCCTCATGAATAACAGAAGTAAATTACTTAATTAAACAAAATAATGGCATAATCATCTGTACAATATGACACAAACATGATTCATCTAACGGTAAACGAAACAAAGGCATGGAGTACGCCATGATTCAGATATCGTAGTTTATGCAAAATCAGCAAAATGTAAATATCACATTGTGGCAAGAAATTCAATGATTAAATATGTAGTACAAGAAAGAATAAAATGGTTACTACCTGTAAATACATCTTCAAAACACCACCACCAAAAATAATCAAGAATAATCAAAAAAAAAACCGGGAAAGCGTGTGCCTTCCGTCGGCCTCGTCGCCATCTTCTCTCCATTCTCCCCTAGCTTCGTTACCAAAATCCCCTAGTATTCGGCATCTGCGCAAAACGGTCGTTGGTTATATACAGAGCATATTCTATTTTTGTTTCAGATGTAAATGTGTGTTGCCTAACCATCAGGGTGGATTATCACAATGCTATTAATAAAGAAACACATAGCGCACATAGATATGGGGATTCTTAAATTCTTATATTGAGCTATTTTATTTATTTATTTATTTCCCTTGTGCAAATTGTAATAAAGGACCAAAATTGGCTACACTAACCTTCCGTATCTTAAACACAATTCGGTCAAAAAAAATTTGAGGGAAAAATATTGATCTTTACGTCCGCTGTAAGCATTTGAAAATCAAGGGTCAGCGCGAAGAGAAAAAACGTACCTGTGCGCGAGACTCTTCCGCGTGACGTCAGTAGCCTACACATTTGCCGCCGCGCTGGCAGAGTATACGAATTCACGTAAACTGGGACCGATTTATTTATTGTATTTATTTGTGCAGAATGCTGTAAGGTTATCAAAAAGTTGATTCGCGAAATTAGTTACCAAATGTGAGTGTGGAAATGATGTAAGAGTTGTATAATTCCACTACCGGATTGTTCTGAGGTTCATTTAAATTTGCATTAGCCGAAAACTCCATTTCCACATTAACATTGAATAAATCTCGCCAATCAACTTTTTTTATACCCTGGCAGCATTGCGCACACAGCTTCGGGCTGACCCTTGATTTTCAAATGCTTACAGCGGATGTAAATATCAATATTTTGCCCTCAAATTTTTTGTGATCGTTTTTTAAGAACAAACTCTCCCGATTTCAGTAAAAATTAATGTTGAACCTGCCTATTGCGACCGACGGAAAATATGTACAGTCATTGACAAAAGTAATGATCGCCTAATAGGTAAATCTTGCAGCATACGCAACTAACATTGGAATATATTGTGCAACTTTGAAATGCGAACCAATAAGGTATCTCCTTGAAGAAACTGACGGAGCCCGATGTGATAGGCATATTGGTTGGTTATGCTGCAGAGTTTACCTATTAGGCGATCATTATTTTTGTCATTGACCGTGCATATTGATATTGATCATCATTTGGGGACAGTGGTGCCCAAAATCTTTGGATGTACACTATTTCCTTTAGAAAATTGAAGTTACGATCAAGAATTAAAAATTGATACTTCAATATGTTGGTGAACAATTGAGCATTTGGTAACAGTGATGCTCAACATCTCTATAGGTACTTTCACAGTTTTCCTTTGGGAGAATGATCAAACCTATAGTCTCTAGAACCAACTATAAAATTGATGATTGCGTAATAAATCCCATTTTCAGTGATTGGTGAGTGTTATGAGGGCACTAAAAATCGCTTCTGTACATGGCATGTGCCCAATAAATTATTACTTTATTCATTCATTCATTAAATCATGTGGGACATTTAGCGCAGTCGAATCAAATAAATTATGCGTTATCTCCATGCGTAGCTTTTTAAAAAATCAATTTTCGGCGCCTTTTGTAATCCCTATGAAGCCAATTAGTCTGTGCATCTCTGAAAGTAATAATAAATATACTGATGATAAATAGAGAGGAATGCGTATTCACAGCTGAAACTTAAAATGAAGGAAGAAAAAAAAATGCAATCTAAATTGGGAACTTCTGAATAGCACGGTACTAATTTGATTGCTTTTACTTGAAATTGTTCTTATACGCATTCGAATTTGGTTTGTAAATTTCTAGAGCACGACCACGCACTTTCGGACCGTTAGCGAATTGATTAACTGAAAGAATCGTGAAATGTCTGTTAGTTTTTTCGTATTATTTTAGCTATTTTAAGTAGATTTCTAAACCAAAAGCGTTACGTGTTGACTCGCGCGTAAACTAAATATTTGATGCGATGGCAAATTGACGTGTTTGATCTAATGAGATTTTCATGTAGGTATATATTGGTTGCCTTTCGTTTATTTTGATTTGCGGAAGGTTTTAGCAGTAACTAAACAAATCCAGTTACCTACATAACAACCCGCTCCTTTTAGCGATTACGGAATAGTAATTATAATTCAGGCAATTAATATTCATGTAGTCATCACTTCGGTGCGCACCGCTTGCGATTAATGTCCAGAGGATGGGTGATTTGACCCAGTAACCCTGGCATTGCAATCATGGGACATGTCTGACAATGTGCGTTCAAGCATACTTATTGATAATGCGTAAGAACATTGCGCTGAATATTAATGACTTATTGATATTTGAATTTGAATACGTTCCAGTCATTCATTTTAAGATGGTATTTGATAGCAACTGCTTCTGTTACAGGTGATGGTTCACAGCACTAGGAACAAGGATGGAACGCTTTAACAAGAGCTTAACAAAAGGCCGTCCAATATCTACAGTCGATGCGGCGAAGGCGAACGATGCATTCGACCACTTCATTAACGCAGGCACCTTAAAGTCAGTATTCGGATGTTACCGAAACATTTGCGAACTTTTGCATCTCAAGCCGAACGTTTTTCCGCAATTTTATCCTAAATTAAAAGACAACTTAACGTCTTGGAAGGCAAAAGCGCTATGGAAGAAATTTGACGCGCGCGCTAGTCACAAATGTTACGCAAGAGGGAAAATATGCCCGAACACCAGGGTGCTTATTATAGGAGCCGGCCCTTGCGGATTGCGTACGGCCATCGAGGCGCAACTATTGGGCGCCAAAGTGGTACGTAAAATCTCTCACTCGCATCCCTCGCTCACTTGGTACTTACAGGTCGTGGTGGAAAAGCGAGATCGTATGTCGCGCAACAACGTCCTTCATCTTTGGCCCTTTGTGATTGAAGATTTGCGCGCATTAGGCGCCAAAAAGTTTTTTGGTAAATTTTGCGCCGGTGCCATCGATCATATCAGTATTAGGCAGCTACAGTGCATTCTTCTCAAGGTGGCGCTACTTCTCGGAGTCGAAGTGCACACGGAAGTCAGCTTCGAAAAACTTGTGGAACCGAATAGTAGCGAAAGTAAGTGGTTCACGCGGGTCGGATAAGTCCCCCACCCCTCACCCACATTCGTTACGCTTTGTGCTGCTCCAGCCAACATAATTTTTGTGCTATTTTATTAATTTAGATAATCGCAATTGTATCTGGGTGGAGTTAATTTGGTCACCTCCTGTACCATGTGACCAAATAAGAATGGCACACATGTATATAGTCCAGGGAAGTAGCAAGTGCTTTTCTGTAAAATTTGGTCTATAAATGTGGCGAGGAAATGGTGAATTTTTAGTTTCATAAATCACCGCGGTGGGTGCCAAACAGCACTCCAAATCATAATGGAATGGTATATCAGAAAACGATAAGTACAATGTTGCGTGTCAAGAAATGTGCTTGAAAAATGCTGAAAAAGGGCAGGGAACATGAAAACTCTGTCTGGGTCGCACAATGGATTCAAATAAACACAATTAATTGCTTGACAATAACATTTATTCAAAAAAAAGGAAACAAAGTTTGTTTGGACATATTACCCCGCACGCACGCGGCGACAATTAAAATAACTGTCCACGATACAAAGATATACGGGACAACTTCGGGATATGCCCGATATGGGAAGGTAACTTTTAGCAGCGATGAACTGTGTTGAAGGGTGATTGGATTTTTCCAAAGTGTGGAAATGTTGCACAAACTGTGATATAATGGCTGTCTATTTAATTGTTATTTATTGTTGTGTCAGTTACCAACTTTGTCATATCGAAAATATTGTATTGTATGTGAGTCGACCTACCTGTATGTAATATCCTATTAGAACGAAGTCTGTGATATTTTGAGCAAATAGGCAAATGGCCATAGAAGCCGAAGGTGGGGTTTTAGTGGGTATGCCCGAGTAAGGGAGAGCCCCACACTACTCCAGACCTCTCAACCTGGAGTGTGCATAAGGAGCATTTCCCCACCTATCAAAAAAAAACAAAAAAAAAATAAAGAAATCTTATAATTACTTAGAGTACATCCAAATAAACAATGTTTGCGATACTTGGCGCAACAACACTCGCGGACAACGGACCACCCTGTACATACAGAAGGAAAAAAAATTTATTCTTTAAAAGTTGCTGAAAATGATTTAAAACGTCGAAATTTGCAAAATCACCCAATTAAGGAAATGTATGTTACTAGGTAAATATAGAACAATTTTTAATGGGGGGATGGGGGTCCTAACCTCACTGAAATACTATTGCGATTACCTAAATAATTGAAAGAGACCAACACTCATATTGGCTGGCATATTACATTTCTTATGTTATGATACTGCTAACAGGTGTCAAAACTTCGGTGAGAGGAGGCCAACTTTTGAATTTGTAAAGTGATTTCTTTCAGAGATCGGATGGCGCGCGGAATTCAAACCGGTCGAGCACCCCGTCTCCCAGTACGAGTTCGACGTAATTGTAGGGGCGGACGGTAAACGAAACACATTACAGGGCTTTAAACGGAAAGAATTCAGGGGAAAACTAGCCATTGCGATTACGGCGAATTTTATTAACAAACGCACCGAGGCCGAAGCACGCGTGGAAGAAATTAGCGGGGTCGCTTTTATATTTAATCAAAAGTTTTTTAAGGAACTGAATGCGGAGACTGGAATTGATTTAGAGAATATTGTTTATTATAAGGACGACACTCATTATTTTGTGATGACCGCGAAGAAACTAAGTCTGATCGAAAAAGGGGTCATTCTTCAGGTTCGTATTGTTATAAATCTGCGCATCGCGCGTCATTGCGAATTTCAGGATTATCCCGATACCGCCCGCTTGCTGTCTCCAGAAAACGTCGATAGGGATAATTTAATGGAGTACGCCAGGGAGGCCGCCGAATTTAGTACAAATTATCAAATGCCCGATTTGGAATTCGCCGTTAATCATTACGGACAACCCGATGTGGCCATGTTTGATTTTACATCAATGTATGCAGCCGAAAATGCTTCAAAAGTTATCGAAAGGCATGGATATAAGCTGTTTATGATTTTAGTTGGCGATAGTTTACTTGAGGTAAGTACTGAACAAAATTGATTTAAAAAAAAGTTTGATATAATTCATATCGAAACATTTTTTAAGCCGTAAAATAGGAAGGTATAGGTATTTTTCTTTTTTAGAAATGAAAAAATTTTGAATCTGTTTTATAACTTGCTTCAACAAGCACAATTTTCCCTTATTAGTAGTAGCGCCATCTATGATTAAAATTTCAGAAAAATATCTCAAACATACTGGCCAGGAAAATGTCTTCTAAGTTTAAAACCACTAATGGGAGTTCAATAATTGTTCTGGTTTGATCGCCTGTTTTTGACAGTTGTGACAGAGTACGTCTATGGTTTGTTGCAAAAACTATTACATGAGACATTTTCCTCTATTTAACTTTCTGCATACTTTTCGAATTTCTGTGCGAAGTCAAAATTAGCCATATTCATTTGGCGTGTTTGTTAACAGTTCATGTGGGGCTATACTAACTTATCAAGTATATTCATGCTAAAAACGGAAAGCCACAGCCACTACCATCAGAGAATTTATTGAATGTCCATTATAAAATTGGGCTCGCACAAAAATGCAAATTCAAATACCTAAGAAATCCACAAAATGTACACAACTGCACTCAAATTAAAAAATTGAAAGACTTAAAGTAGGTAAAAAAGAACGACAACCACAAGAAGGAAATTGAAAATACAAGAATTTGGAAGAATTAAGAACTTATAAAATCAATAACACTCGCAAGAAGAATAAGAAGAAATTTAAAATGATTTTAAAAAATCAAATTCAATTGAAATTTTCGGAATAATAACGAAAAACAACTCTTAAATTGGAAGAAATAAAAATTTATTAACATTCAGGCAAAAAAAAAGAAAAATTTTAAATTTCAAAAAATTCAAATCAATTTAAAGGAATTAAAGGGCGGGCAATCTCTCGTCTTACGGTTCAGTGTGTCTGATAGTTAATTTCCATGGAAATAAATGTGTGTATACAGGCTGTTTCACGCAAACCGTTACCTAAAAGTATTCAGGATCTCATT
The DNA here is from genome assembly GCF_008802855.1 of Photinus pyralis. Lineage (NCBI taxonomy): Eukaryota > Metazoa > Arthropoda > Insecta > Coleoptera > Lampyridae > Photinus > Photinus pyralis. The sequence goes on from NW_022170663.1 coordinate 31,435,286, forward strand.
GATAATTTAAATCTGAAAATGTACATGCCAATATAGTTTTTCATGATCTATCGAAAGTAAATATTATCATGATTGTTTCACTTTCGGTTTTACCCCACATGGATAGCAACTTTCTCATTTTAAATAGAACACCCTCTATTTCATCGCATTTTCTACGTAGTTTTGATACCACATTTCCCTATAGGTACAGTCAAAAATCTTCAATAACTTGAAAACGTTTAATACTGGGTATAGGGAATGTCGTATCAAACCACGTAGATTTTTATGGAGATTTCAAAAGTCTTATAAAATACACGATGTTCTATTTAAAATAAGAAAGTTGCAGTCGGCAGCAACAACCCGCATGTGACGTCGGCGGAACGGACGGATTCGAGCGTCACCAAGGGCTACGGCTTTGCCCATGGTCAAGGTCAACGGCACGCATGAAATTTCTAAATTCATACTTCTAATTAACCCCCATTGTCTCTCGAAATTTCTCAGGTCAGAAAAAGGTCTCTTACCAAACTGATAACGTCGTAAACCTACATGACCTTGCTGATTTAATGCTCGTTTTCATATACCATTGCAAACTAAAATCTGCTAATAATGGCTTAACTGAGCTGAAATTCTAAAATATGAATTCGCCCTTTTCTTCTAAATGACAATTGATTAATTGAAATATCTTAACGGGAACGGTTGCAAACGGCGAATTAATTACAGCTTTTGTTTACAGTAACGGCGTCTGAAACAAAAAATTAAGTCAATTGCCTTTACTTACTATCTTCAACTCCTAGAACCAACACAAAGACTTTCGGCACGACACTTTTCTTAACGAAGCGCCTCCGTATAAACCTTTGGTAGTCGTCGTCTAGTATAAAAACGTCACGTCAATCGTCGCAGATCGCCACCTACTGCAAAACAGGTCGCTTTTGTGCTCAAATTAAGCTGTTATATTTTTTTCTCTATCTAGCCCATGCGAAGAGAAAGACAAAAGTTTTGCAGTGGGCGGCTCCCTGCGTGATTTACGTGACGGTTTTTATACTAGACGATGTCTAACAATAAACTGAATAGTATTTTCCTATCACTGCCGGTTACACATCCAAAATTGAAATGGCACTTGTATATTTTTACATGTTTGAATTTCACAGGAAATTCTACATCTGATATGTTGTTTTTGATAATTTATACGAGGTTTGGTAAAAATTTATCAGTACCTAACTAACTTATATGCTAATATAAAGAAAGAAGAAAAAAATCATTTACTTTTCTTATTTAACCCTCGATTTAACCATAGATTAGCATATAATTTTAGCATTAATTGAAAACTATATACAGAGCGCCTCAAAATATCCAGGTGTGCCACTATGGACTATTTGAAAAAATTGACTTGACAGCACAAAACTAATTTTGACAATTTCAAAATTGTTTAAAATCCTTGTTATTGAATTGGATATGCAAAATGGATTTTTTAGTACCTAATGTAGAGTTCATGAAGAACCATGTAAGTCCATTCATGGCCACCTAGATTAAAAGAACTGTAATCAATTTTTCGACCAACCTCGTATAAATTACTGAAAGCAGGTCTAAAATGGTAGAATCCAAAAAAGTATTTAAATTTCTACATTTTGGGTCACTTACAGTCAAACTGGAAGTGATAAGGCCCCTATGTAATCCTTAGGGGATTATTTACTGTTCTACATGAGCAGTAACGTAACATTGGTATAGGTAGCACTCCATTTAAAATGATTTTTATGACTACAAATTTTGTTATAGCCCTTTTGGCCCACCGGCTCAGGATGTGCCCGTGGGTTTTTATCGTCCTTGGACGCTTGCTGGGCTATAAAAGGATGGGGTAGCGGACTATCCACTCCGTTAGAAGTACTAGCTGAAAGAGAATCCATATATAGGTTACTTGCTCAAACTACACCAGAAAATTTAAATAAAGACTGCAAAGCATACACTGTCGATCCTAGCACGCGCTATCCAAATCTTAATAAGTCTGCTCTCCTTCCACAACAAGTACTAACGCTGTATGACACTGACGATCCAAACACCATCGAGTTAACGTCTAGGGCGGCACAACCGTTTATAAACGAACTTCACAGAAAACGAAGAAAGCGAGGTTTGTTACTGACTGACGTCTAGTGTGTCTCACTTTTCTGTTTTAGACCTACATCTCGACGCAAATACACTCATTGGTTGGATTAAAGAACAAATAAAGGACTACGACGACCTATTAGTGGAAGACCTCACGAACTCGTTTAGGGATGGCAGAGTCTTGTGTGCGATACTACACCATTATCGACCGGATTTACTCGATTACGGCGCGATAAAGTCGGAGGACGTCGCGAAGAACAATCAGTTGGCGTTCGATCTGCTCGAAAAGGAGATAGGAATATCGCCGATCATGACTGGCGAGGAGATGGCCAAGCTGGAAACGCCTGATTATCTGACGATGTTCTCATATTTGACACAAATATATGACACATTTAGGGGTGAAATACCTCACATCAAACATCCTAAATTGGTAAGTGATTATTTGTTATTTGGTTGTGATAATTTCAAATTGCCTTTTTTGTTTTAATAGGTGTAATTTTTTCAAATTGAAATTTTTAAAAATATAAAGCAAGAAAGGAAGGGACAGTAGTTTTTTTGTATGAATACACGAGAAGTAAAAATTAAAAAATTTCTAAACAAAAATTAGTAATCGTTACTTGGTTCAAAAAAGGTACACTAAGAGATAGTTCAAACGTATTGAAAATCTTAAATATTGATGATATTTGGTGTAGTAGGAGTTTTCTTAGTTGGCGCGCACGTCATCAGTGTATTATGACGTCATCACTAAGTATGTTTACATAGCGTCATGCAATCAATGGAAGAGAATACGTAGGTAGACAGTCATACAGACAGTGCTGCATTATGTGGCATTGACCAATTACTAAAAAAATGTTTCAGTTGTCTATGTCGCGGTGGACATTGTGAATAGGACGTAAAGAAAAATTAAAACAAAATAATTTTAATTGTTTTTTCGTACGCCCGCGGCAAAAGTAGAGAAACGACTACAATCTAGACTTACCCAATCTCACAAGCAGAGTTACTTTCATGTCAAAATGACGGACGTTTCGCGGCGCTTTGGAATCTAGATAGCAGTTGATGTTACAATTGGCGGTTCTTTTCGTACGCAAATGGGAAAAGAAATTGAATAAAAACTCATAATTTTGTGCATAAGAAAAGACCAGAACATATAAACTAAATTACGCACGCAACCAGGCGATGTCAAGAAAACCTTCTTTGGGACAAAAACCCTGGCATAGTCCAAATAAATACACAAACTAAATGAACAAAGCAAAAGAAAATCCACGAAATACTTCAAATTTTGTAACAATAAAAATCATGTCACGAGTTTCAAGGTTCTAGGAACGTTATATTTTTTTCCAAAAACATGTATGTGCATCATTCCACGTGGTTGTTGAACCAGTCTGTCGAACTGTACCGAAAGAAAATATTATCATAATCGTTTCACTTCCGGTTTTAACGGATGTGGATAGCAAGTTTCTTATTTTAAATAGAACACCCTATATTTTATTGCATTTTCGCAATCGACATGTTTTAAACCACATTTCCCTATACCCAACATCAAAGGCTTGAAGTTATTCAAGCGCACCTATGACGCCGTTGACATTATTTTTAAAAAGTCAATACTGACGTGATGATACGTGCGAATGATTTAAATTTCTACAGGGTGTTTTCAAATTGGTGGTCAAGTTTAATAATTTCAAACCTTAAAAACTTGATTTTTTCAAATGGAACCTGCTTGATTTTTTTGCATTTTCAAATGTCCAAAAAAATTAAATCGATCAAATATTATATCCCTTATACCTATCTGATATGGTTTTCGTTTTATTTCAGATTTTCTAAAATTGTGACCGTTATATGCACAACTTTCTTAGGAGGCCTTGAAATAAATGCGTTGGCAGATCTGTCAGACATTTTTTTAATGGTTATAATATTGTTATCATTTGTTGTTCATGATAGTTAAATAAAGATGAAATCAACAACAGAAACAGGTTACAATAACAAACGACAAAATAAAAAACAAAGATTAATTGAGGCTTTGTTTAATGTGGCAGTTCTTCACAAGAAACAACTTTTTTTTATAAGACTTCACACAGAAGAGTCCAGAGTAGCGTTATATCTGGAGATCTAGAAGACTAGCGCGGATCTGCAGACCTAATCCAGCTGTCTTCAAAAATTGAAAGTGCAAAAAAATAAAGCAGGTTTTGAAAAAGCAACTTTTTAAGGTTTGAAGTTATTAAACTTGACCATCAATTTTAAAACACTCTGTAGACGGGCGCTCAAAATTAAAATGATTTGCACATTGCATCACGTCAGTATTGTTGACTTTGGAAGACTTTTTGAAATTCAAGTCAACGGAGTTATACTTACTTAACAGGGGCCTAAAGAAAAGCAGTCTTCAAACGTCAAAAATTTTGAAAAATCTTGAAAACCTTTGATGCTGGGTATAGAGAAATGTGGTATCAAACAACGTAGATTTTCATGTAGATTTCGAAAATGCAATAAAATATAGGGTGTTCTATATAAAATATTGCCATCCACATCCGGGAAAACCGGAAGTGAAACGATCATGATAATATTTTCTTTCAATGGATCATGAAAAACTACGTTGGTGTGCAAATTTTTAGATTTAAATTTTTAATGGAAGTCTAAATACTTTTAGAAGCATCCTGCCAACATATCTGACTGATAGAGATATATTTTTCACCGTAAGTAGAACACTGCACATGCGCAGTAGCATCCGAATGTAAACAGCTGATAACCATAGGCGTCACAAAAATGGTTCACTTCATATTAAATTACAAAGTACATATTTTGTAACTTACCCATGGAATGAAATTGCACTTTCTGTAGTACTATGTTCACGACAAATGAAACACAGCATTCTAATTATTACTTTCATAAAAACTACTCATATTTTCTACTGTAATAGCACCATAAACCCCTTTATGTTCTACTGAAATGCTGGGAATGTCAATTGCATTGACAACGCAGTGCGCATGATCGGTATTCTACTGTTGGCTATCTCTCTCACATGTTGGCACATGTTTAGTGACTATAGGCTATTTCTATGGAATATATATTATGATCTAAGACAATTTCGATTGACAGGTAGGTAACCCGAAAACAAAAAAAAACCTTTTTTTCTAAAGGTTTTTGGTTTTATTTTTTAAATAACGCACAACTCTGCCCCAAGAACCTATATTTTGTGAAATACATTCATCAGTCTAACATAACACGTAATTCCAACGTTTATTGTGGATTAAAATGATTTTTTTTAAATTTTGTTAATACGTTGGCATTACATTATTCCGCAAAAATAGAATTGATGACGTGCGCACACAAACTAAAGAAAATCCTACTTTAAAAATGTGTCTACAAGTAGTTAAATCATAAGATCAATCTTTCAAAATCATCTGCAATCAACTGCAAGATGAATGAAATGCTACATAATTTTAACTAATTAATTGTCAATTACACTGACAAATTTAAGCGGAGCTTAGCTTAAGCGTAGCTTAAAATCCCTGGCAGTGATTATTGTGACAATGGTTACCATGGATTTTAAGACACGCTTAAGCTAAGCTCCCAAATTTGTAGGTGCAACCGGCCGTAAGTGGTGAAGTAGTGAATTAAGGACTAATTTGTTATTTGATGTACGTAAATGGTAAATAATGTCGTTTTTGTTTTAAAACAGATCTCACTGTTACCGTCCTGCTCTTCAACACCTTCCTTACCCTTTTCCCCAAATGCAGCTGTGTTTAGTGAAAAGCGTCATTGCAAATCATCAAAGATAAAAATAGCAAAGAACCTACGAAAACAAAGAGCAAAATTATGCTCTAAGAAAAGATTAAAGTTGACAAACCCTTCGCATTCTACTTGTAAGCAACAGACAGAAAATTTAAATTGTGTAACATGCTATGATGAGAATTTCCAAGAAATTTGTACAATTAAGAATTCCCGCAACAATAAGAAAGGGGCGAAAAAAAAGAAAAAAGTGGCCAAAAACATTGTGTTGCGTCATTTAGAAGAGAGTCCCAGAATGACAACGTTACAGGAGTTGACATTACGAGTTTCGTCAAATAATCTTCATATCTCCGTCCAACCTCCGGTTATAAACAGGAAACGGTGCTCTGGCGAATTAATCGAAAACAAGACAGTGTGTGACACTGAATTGTGTCACTTTTTGAAGGGATACTCCACATTAAAATTTTTGTATGCTGGCAAGATGAATGATTCAGTTTCTCCCATGTTGGATACTGAACATAAGGTCATTGATTGGATAAATGCAACTACATTTGAAAATCGCGTAAAGATTCCACACAATGAGGTACAAGAGACTAAGACTGTGCTTGACGAAACGGAAATTCAAAGTGAAATAGAGTCACCGCTCATTGAGAGCATGATGCACTCCATCAGCGACGTAAACATTTCCAATATTGTACAAGGAAACTGTGCTCCACACCAAGTTATTACGGAAATATGGGAAAAGGTTTCTACAATGCTTGAAACCGATAAAATAGTAGGTTGCCTCCTGTACATTTGCCTTGTATCTTTCCTCTCGATTTCCTTGTACTGTTTCGAAATTACCAGCATTGTTCTCTTTTGCCCTTATTAAACGGTTTGGGAATAAAGTTGTTTTTTGTCATTGTAGGATTTATCGGAAGTTAAAGAGAATATAAGAGAAAAGACGATACCGACTATCACCGCCCGCATTAACGATGGCTTCGCAAGTCGGTTTAACATTGGCAGATCGAAACGTCACGCGGAAATGTCATCGAGCAAACCAGCGACGACAGAAAGGAAAAATAAGAAGAGAAGGTCGTTTGAGAAGTACGACATGAGTGTGGTAAGTAACTTTGGTTAATCGTATAGTTGGGTGTGGGGTAGGTCTGTTTCCATAATTTATCCTTTCCTATATTTCCTTGCACAAAGTTGTTCAAATAGATATCTTCTGTCTAATTCTTCTAAACTTTATTTTCGTGTTTTATCATAACGCTCACTTCCTAGTGTGCCATATAGCAATCCGAACAGAATATCAATCAGTTTACATCCCTTGTTGATACCCTGGGCATACTTAATTTCACTTTCAGATATGGATTTTTGAATATATTTCAATTTTCACATAGGACTCTTTGAATGTGTCAGTTTTGACAGGAGTCTGATTTTGACAGGAGGCAGGAAAAGTGTTTCTGCCACTACCATGGAAACTAAAATTTTCTGGCGTAAAGTAGGCGTGAAAATGAAGGTTTTATAGGCTGGTCAATCTATGCAGTGAGGTAGAAAAAATTAGTAACAAAGTGATCTCTGCGGAAATGAGTACTCAATAGGGTCCTTATTAATCCCTCAAAAATCGCACTTTGTCGCATTGGTGGAACTTGGAAAAAAATGGCCGCCATCTTGATTTTTTTCGAATTTGTTAAATATTTCGTAAAGTATACATTATATCAAAAAAACTCTAGAGACTTTTTTATGGAGAATCAAAAGTTACCTATAATAAAAAAAAGTTTAAGTCGATTGATCAAAAAACAAAAAAGTTATTGAAATTTATATGATTTGGCAATATGGATTTTTAAAAAATCTTGATATGACAATCGAACTACAATTCTCCCTCCTAAATTAAGTTCACAATTAAATAAAAAGGCAGTTACGGCGCGTTCGGCGCTCTTCGGCGCTTAATGCGGTCGAAAAACAAAACAAATCGCTCACGTGACTTTTGCAGACCTTCGGGGGAAAATTTACCACGGCGCCGTCGTCCAAGTTGCCTCCTCGCGGTAAGCGGAATAAGAAAGAAAAAAACATGCCCGCAGGTACGTACGCCGATTCCGACCTCGAATCTCTTCGCCGGAACGCGCTTTTCAAAAACTCCGGTTTTTCTCCTCGGGCGACCCACGACCCCTCGTCTCGTAGATTTCGTCGAGATCTACAATCGCGCAATTGTACGTTTCGCTCTAACTCTAACGGTTCGACCTGTAGAAGACGTCAAAATTGAAAAATGCGAAAAATGCCTCCTTCGCGATCGGCGCTCCGGGTCGCGCCGTTTCCGCACCGGGGTGTCACTTTTAATCGCACCGCGGTAAAAAGATGCTCCTCCCCATCGCCCGACGTCTCAGAAAGCGCGAACCAAAGTTCCGGTGCCGTTTTCGAGTTACGAATTTTTTTCTAAAAGTTTCGATTTTTTCGCTTCTTATACTTCTTATGGCAGCTACCCCAAAGGGTGCCGCGGGAATTTTCTTAACCTTACCAAAAGTTGCGCCAATGATCGGAACTTCCCGAACCGGAGCCCCGACGTCCTAATCCTGACCGTATAGCTTCGGCGAATTTTTATCCGCACCCGCGCACCTCGACAACGATGCCCTCCGCTGCTCAGAAGAATTTCCCAGGGGTGAAATTCTCAGAATCGAAGCGAAATCGTCTCAAAAACGTCTCATAAAATTTTCATCAAAATCGCTGCGTTTTTAATTAAATTAAATTAAAAATGAAAATCGAGTTGTTGCCTGAGTTTCTTATTTAAGGAGTGAAAAGCCGAAGCTAGTTTTTCATTCAGCACATAAAAACTCTTTCAGCTTTTTTATGAAATGCATACTGTTCCAGATATTAATCAAATTTAAAAAATCCCTATACAGGGCGGTGACTTGCGTAACGCATCATAGGGATTTCAATGTAAAATTCATAACATGCGATTATTGGCTCCCCAAATTATTTTAGAGCAAAAATGTATTAAGGTTTTTTGTAGAAAATTTTTTTTTACGCCAATCAACCGTATTAGTTTTAAATTTTTTGCATAATAAAGAGGGAAAATTGGAAAAATAAAACCCCCATCTTTTTCAATAATCTGTGATGCCATGGAATTTTCTAATACAAAAACTACGCCAATATCCGTCATGCCATGGAATGTCTGCTATAAAACAAATCAAATTCTATCAAAAAGTATTGTTTAGAACAGCGAATTCAACATAAAGAAAGACCAAATTACTAAAACGTAGATTATTGAAAAAGATGCGGGTTTTATTTTTCCAATTTTCCGTCTTTATATAAAAAAAATTGAAAACTAATACGGTTGATTGACGTAAAAAATTTTTTCTAGAAAAAACAATACATTTTTGCTCTAAAATAATTTGGGGAGCCAATAATCGCATGTTATGAATTTTACATTGAAATTCCTATGATGCGTTACGCAAGTCACCACCCTGTATAGCCAATTCATATAATTCGCAATTTTTTTTTGTTTTTTAGAATATTCTTGAAAATGTCTCTAATATAGGTATATTTTGATTTTCTATAAAAATGATCTTTTGAGTTTTTTTTAATTAAATGCATACTTTACGAGATATTCAATAATTTCCACAAAAATCAAGATGGCGGCCATTGTCTTCTAAGTTCCACCAATGCGACAAAGTGCGATTTTTGAGGGGTTAATAAGGACCCTATTGAGTACTCATTTCCGCAGAGATCACTTTGTTACTAATTTTTTCTACTTCAACCACCTATTTTGACTAGCCTCACAAACGATTATTTAAAAATTTAAAATTTCTTGCATCCATATTATGTCTTTTAGGACAGATTCGTACCACTCTATCCCTATGTCTCTAAAATTGGATCTTTTAGTTGTAGTATTTCTTTTTGCATTTGCATGCAGTGAGCGGCTAAAATATGGACAAAATTCATTTAAAGATCAGGCGTTGGGTTTTAAAAAAAATGCTCGCACATGCCTATCATAATTTTTTCTTGTGCATTTTTTGCACTAGAGAGAAAATATACAAGGTGCGTCAAAAAGTAGATTTTGATACCAAAGTTTTTTTTTAATGGAACAGTGTTTTTTAAATCCATTTTCGAATTTTGTGTCAAATTCTAGGCATAAGAAAAATACATAATTCCAATATGGATTAAAAAAATATTGTTCTATTTTAAAAAATCAAAATCGCACCCTGTATGTTTTCTCTTTCGTGAAAAAATTACGCAAGAAAAAATTGACACTTAATTTTTAAATGCATTTGTTCCATATTTTAGCCGCTCACTGTATGTATAAGGTGGCTTATTTGCCATGCACAGGATTGTAATCTTGAATTCCTTAATTATAAAAATATCATAACCTATATTTTTTTTTATTTTAGCCATGAAAAATTTTTTTAACGGTTTTGTGAATATAAGGCCATGGATTCATGGAGATTTTGTTTTGTTTATTATATCCAATGATTAGGTAGCTGATTCCAATCAATAAAGATAAAGACTGTAGAACCATGTCATTTTAAAATTAAAAAATATGGTATATAATAATATAATTTTAAAGAATATAATATAGGTCGTGCGAACGAATGCAAAAAATTTACGTTAGAATATACAGGGTGTTGCATTTAAAAAATACCAACTTGGGATCAAATTGCGACGAATTTGGGGTAGTTCGCGCACATTCGACGAAAATTAAATAAATATTAGCGGAATAATAATTGCAATTTAATATTTAAAAGAAAAATAAACAAATATACTAATGATAATAATTAAATTGGACAGACTCGAGCGCCATCTGTTAAAGAACCAAGCCCAAAATAAAGCCTTTAGGCTGGCTTAAATGTAATTACAAATTAATCAAAACAGATAAGAGACACCTTACCTTATTATTATATGTCGTTTCGCTGGTGTAGGTATAGAGGCGAGCAGGATGATAGCGATAGCGCCGCGGCGGTGGTAATATTGGCGATGTTGCACTCAGGAAGGACACTCAAGGACAACATTAAAAGCGAAGTAAAGCTTGGCTCGTATATCGTATCGGTTCTAACGCACACTTTTGTGGAAGATAAGGTGTCATAAAGCGCGCGCAAAATAAAATTTAAATATTAATATAAAATTAATTATAGTTCTGTAACACCATCAAGCGAACGGCCCCGCGCCTAGGCGAGGTTGGCTGTAACAGCGGCCTGGCGGGTCGGTCTCGGGAACCTCAGGTGTAAACTCAACCGGAGAAACGGCAGCTCCAGGAATCAAACGGGTTCAAAAAACGTCGGAAAAACTAAAACAACATTACGGCAATCTCTGGTAACTTAATGTTTAATGGAACTGGCGAAAATGCAAAAAGCAAAAAGATTTAAATACAGTACAGTTTCCCAAAAATTAACGTAGTTACGGCAAACAAATTGGCAAAAAATCCTATTTCATAGTGCGTTTTCTATTTATCTCGACGTCCATTTGAGTAGGGACAAACTGGAATTCCCGCCCCGTACGCTTATACCTTCGATACGTTCAAACAAGTTAAAACTGATTTTAATTAATTACGCGTTTCCCCGACATCGGAAAAATATGGGACCGGTGTCTTCAAGTTATTTAAGAGCGCACCTGCAATCTCGACTTCTTCCGAGGTTATTTATAACCCGTTCAACTAATTACGGTTAATTATACTTATCCAAATAGTCGGAATGAAATCTCCAAATTCGGACAAATGCCCTTTTGTTCCTTGGAATGTGAGGTCAAGCGGCGCAATCGGTGATATTTTCCTTAAACTGCACGACCTTACCGGTTTCAATTCTGGATTTTCGTATTCCATTAGAAAACTAAAATCGATTCATCGGTAATTAACGGACCTAAAACTTCATATGATTGATTCTCTCTCTTCTTCCCTGGCAAGAGAGCTTTCGGTGGCTGTAAAAACAATTTAAATATTCCTACAGGAACGGTTGCAAAACGGATGAATTCATTAGGAAAGTTACTTGTGTTATCGGCGATAAGACAAACATGAAACAAGTTAACAAAATAGAAACACACAAAGCTCACTCTTCGTCTACTAGAGCAAATAAGTAAATTCAGAAACTATGCTTAGTAACGAAGCGCACAACTTAAAATGTTTCTATATACCGGGTGTTCAGCAAAGCGGGTCAACTTCACAATTATACGGTGTGGTCATAACTTCGGGTATGAATTACAAAATCTCAGAAATGGTCCTCCAAAATTTTTTAACTACGCCACTGGATTCTGCGTAAAAATAAATAAAAAAGGGCCGTTTTTACCTTTTTTTATCTTACATTATATGATAAAATCTCATATCTTCAGAACCATCGATCACTTAAAAAATATCACCTTTTGTTTGTCCTTACAACTGTACTTTGTACTTAGGTCTTAGAAAATATTAAATAACCAATATTTTGAAAACTGAAAATTTTTGGAATGGACTGCTTTATAGAAAGTTATCCATATTTTTTGTGCATAATAAGGCTAAGGGTTTCCATTATAAAACAATGTTGTGCACACCAAATGAGCTACTCTGTATATTTTTATCTTTATTGTCTTCTTAGTATCTTTCCGTTGCTTTTTCGAATCTCTTTTCGGGTAGATTTTTAGTTTTCTTGGGTATAGTACCCTTTTCCCCCAAATGTCAATTTGGTTACCACAATCCTATCCTAATGTTATCCTTTTTTACAGAACGTTGGGAGTATTATATCCAGAATCCGGAAAAATGTGTTAATTTGTTTAGGTTTGTTTTTATTTGATTATTTATTAAATCCTGAAAGCTACATTTAATGTGGATTACTGCAAATAAAATATTCAAAGTAGTTTTGTGTATTTGATCGACTATGGTGGCAGATGGGTGGCACATAATATATATTTTGTGCTGCCTACCTGTAAACTTCGATTTATTAATAATAATGACTATTTTGAACTGAAGGAAGAAAGACGAAAGCGATTAGAAGAAATTGCAGCAAATCGTTTGGATCGTCAAAATAAAAGGCGGCAGCAGCGGAAAATGCAAACGGAACAGTTCATTAAAAGCATGCAAATGTTACAAATGAACGCGAAACCTGACCAATCACAACCTTTCGAGGATTATTCGCTGTTTGTGTACAGACAGACGGCGCCAGATTTTCAAGATCGCGTTAAAAACTTAGAAAAGCAATTCACTTACATACCTGTAAGAAACTCATAGTCGTGTTGTAGTGAGCATGTTGTATTAACACGTTATAATCAGTGTGCAAACGTTGTAAGTTAACACTCCTAATAATTACCGACTTTGAAATCCGACAACGCTCAGTCATGACTTGTATCACATTTAAGTCAATTTGTCTAGGATAGAGAAAATCGCTTACCGACTCAATCGAAAACTGGCGCAGGCGACGAGGAATTTGCTGCTCGTATCAAGGACATAGAGGAGAAGTGGAGGTATCTGCAGCCCACCGAAAAAAAGCCCAAGGATCTGACGCGAGCGATCGGAAAGATTGAAACATCCGACTGGAATATTAAAGAAATCGAGAAGAAAATTTTGGAGAACAAATTAGGCAAATCGGTCAACAGAGAGAAGGAACGCGTGCCAAAGTGGAACAGAGAACAATTCTTGGCCAGACAGAAGAAGTGCATAAATAGGCAAAATAGTGGCGAAGGTACCGATCATTGCGCGCATCTTTTTTTTTAACCTTACTTTTGCAGCTAAGTTTTCGGAATTAGACAAGGGAATTAAGCATCTAGAGCAAAGGCTAAAGGAGGGTTCGTTGCGGGATCTCGGCACGAATAAGGTTGCAAAAATCACTGAAAAGTTGCTGCCTAAAGACGACAACCAAGAGGCGAAACCGATCAAGAAAAATGTAAGTGATTCATGTTACTAAGTAAGTGAGTGTGAATTGATGTTCTAGATTCCGAAGCCACCTGTTGTTTTACCGACGAATAGCGGCTCTGAATATTGCCACTTCTGTCAGAAAAGAGTGTATCTGATGGAACGGTTATCTGCTGAGGGGAGATTCTTTCATCGCGGTTGTTTTAAGTAAGTACCCTCTTACGAGTCTACTTTCTCTATCTTTTCCTTAAGGTGTCAGTATTGTTACACGACGTTGCGATTGGGCTCCTACTTGTTTGATAAGGAGGGACAATATGGGTATAGGTTTTATTGTTTGCAACATTTTGGTATGGTGGATGAAACGGAGGTTGACCGAGTGGATGTCAAGCAGTTGGGCAAGATCAGGAAGGAGCAGGTGAAGCCTTTGGAGAAACTGAAAATTCCTTTAACTGGTGTGGAGGGAGTTGATTTACTAAATAGAGGTACGTGAGTTTCACTTATGTGTACTATTGTATTGAAAAGAAAAAAGTTAGTTTATTTAACTTAATTGGCAGTTTTTAGTGTTGAATTAGAAAATAATGCAGACAAATTAGAAAAACCTTATACACCTGACTGGCTAATGTATTGCCCTTTCAATTTAGATACATTTAAATTAACAGAGCGCCAAAAAGGAAATCGGCAGGTGGCTAATATGCGACAAAACCACAGTACAACTAATTATGTGGGCTGTTTATTCTTAATTCCATGATTGCCATGGAAATGTCACTTGACATTCGCTTAAAAATCGCCGTTCATTCAATGGCTTGTTGCAAAAGCAGAAGAAAAGTTGGTACCTGTAAAATCGAAATCAGATAAAGCTTATTATAAAGAATATGAAAAGTTGCTTTCATGGATGAGTAGGAAGTATCTTACGAATCTTAAATGCATTAATAATGGTGGCATATATGAAGGAAATGTCGAAGGTATTTAAATTTTCTATCCTTTGGTGAATTCATTCAAAATGTAGTTAGTGGGATTATGTGAAATGTGCACCAAGATCACGTGATCAGGCACCATTGCATTACTTTTATTTGGGGGGGGGGGCAATGCTTTTCTAACATGGAATGACTACTGTGATTACTTTGCTATTAATAATAGCTTAACCCTGAGGGCGCAACGCTCTACTATCAACATTCACATTCAATTTGCTCTCAATAATGCAGACATAACATACTCTTTACAGGATAATCTTCTTTATATATCAAATTATTCTGTACATGCTTTGTGCCTGATCTCCTCCTAAACGGCTGGGCGGATTGTGATGAATTTTTTTTTGTGCATCCGTGGATGATTTAGAATCAGAATTTGGCCTGATCGGATTATAGGATTTTTTTTAACTTCTTGTTTCGTTGATGTCACACTGCTTTTTCGCATCAAGTCATTTGCATTGTACCGTGCCGGTGCCTTTACATTTTTACATTCTCTACGAACTTTGGTAGGAAGTCTGCGCACAAATGGCATGAAAAATAAGCATTAGCAGAATAATGCAAATAATTTTATTGACAAGAAAAATAAATACATACCTATTACAAATTGTAGTCACTAAATCGTGTGAGCACACGAAAGTAGCAGTCGGCGGTAACCTGGATGTTCTGTTGGCAGACTGGGCGGACATACTCGAGCGCCACCAATGGTGCAGCCTTGCCTCTGGTCCGGGTCAGCAGTACTATCATCGGTTTGCCAAACGGTCTCAGAAACCTCGGGTAAACTCAATGAGAGTAAACGGCAGCTCCAGGAATTCTAAAGGGCAAGCGGCGGCCGGCTACTTGTGAATGATAAAACAAAATTAAAGCGTACAGCATTTTCCCTAAAAGGGAACAGTAAATAATCGGATTCGGTAGCGGTGTCTACGGGACAGCAAATGCAGGAAAGCGAAACAATATCCCCCTCCCCCCTCCTTATAATTAATGAAACGGAAGTAGCAAAAAGCTTACCTTGCAATTAAAAGTAGCAACGTAATTATAAGAGTATCTGTAACTGTTCCACAACAGTTGTGTGTTTAGAACGCGCTCAATGGCTTTACCTTTTATAAAATTCAGCTATGCCATGGAGGGAACGACGGTTTTTCCAGCCGACACGGTGTATTCGGTTATCTACATCCAAAAATCAAAATTTCTTTAATTAATTGTGCGGCCTGCTGTAATGTTCCCAAAATTCAAATCAATTAACAGCACCTCTTTTGATACCCCAACTGACTATGTGGAATGACGTTTACTGCAACACATTTATTAAGCTATTGTTAATTTCACTTAATTAATTGGCCGGATTGAAATTTTGAAAATCGGTAGTCCAATTAACACCTATTCCTTGCGTCGGCATGAAGGTCGCCTATCAACCTGATATCGGCGTAAACCTACATGGCCTTGCAATTTGAATGCTCGTTTTAAATTAACATAGAAAACCAAAACCATCTAATAACTACTTAATGGGATTGAAATTCTAAAATATTAATTTGCCACTCGTCTTCTAGATGACAAGGGCTTTCGGACGCAACAAAAACAATCGAAATATCTTGACGGGAACGGTTACAAACTGCGAATTTATTTTATTGAAACACTAGAAATTAAATCAGTTACCTTTAGCTTCTATCTTCAACTCAGATACGGCGGAAAATGGTTTCAAAATAGCACATAAAAAGCACCATACGAAACTGCAATAAAAAGTATAGTGTTATATTTAAAATAAGGAAGTTCCATCTATATTTGGTTCAGTGTTGGAACTGCATCCAACCCATTCCATCATCTCAGTAACAGTTCCTCTTATTTGTAAAGGAGTTAGACCTGCGGAATGTAGGCATCGTAATTTTAGGTAAATAGACTTCTGCTAATTCTCTATTGTAATGTAAATTTAAGACATAATTTATTTAAATGTTTATATACAATTAATTATCGATATTCACAGGAAGTTACAATATTAACAATAAACTAAATCTAAAAGGGCCCTAAATAGATTGATTTAAAACAGTAACAATTAATATTTAGCACTTACTTGCAGTCAACTTGATAACATGGGTGCAGGTTTCATTATTTATCACTATTACATCGATGCTAAAACTAAAACTAAATACAATTCAAGCTTATATAGTAAACAAAAAGCTTGTACAAAACCACCGACCTGTGTGCCCTAGTGGAGTAGAAGCTTGACTGCGGTAATGATGGTACCTGGTTTGAATCCGGGGTCAGGTATGGATATTTATAAAGCTATTGCTATGTGCTCCACGTTGGGCGCCAAATGTGGCAAACGGTGACCAAACCACCCACTAAAACACCTCCAGTTAAGTCAATTAAATTCAGGTACTAACAAAACCTTTAAAAGAAATTATTATAATTTTTCTATGACACCATGCAACAAGTGATCGATTGAACAAACTAAATTTAAATAAAGTGTTAATTACCTTGAGTTAAATAATCCTTATCATCCAATCATAATTGCGCATTACCGCAAACTGAGGCACTAACACATAACACAAAAACCAAGCTGATGATGCTTCAGAACTTCACATAAAACTCGATTTCGATACTGATGTAATTACAATTATAGTATTGGCTCTTTGACGATGGAAAAACTCCCTTTAATGAGAAACAACTACTTCTTTGTAAACTTCACTTCTTGAATTCAACTTAAAATATTTACTTGCATCACCACGACTTAAATCTCTTAATACTCGTAGCACTCAACTACGTTTCAACTTCAATATTCTTCACCTCATATAAGTCACTCCAATCTAGTTGGCAAAGTGCTTCGTAGAGGAGTGGAAAGTTTGCATGTCGAAAATTGTAATTCTTTTTGGAACCACCGATAAAATTTTTAGAAGGTTCACTATTGATAGAAAGTTCAAAATACAACGTTGGGTGATAATAATCTTCTTCAACAAGATAATCCAGTTCTCGTGAATAGCACAGTTCAGTGATTTAGTTGTAATAATTCCTTAACAAATAGCTGCGTCGTTTGACGATAAACTGCACCTGTGTTTTCTTTACGCGCAAAACATCTGCTTATCTTGAAATCAATTAACCAACTTATCGCAAACGCCCGGAGATAAACTTTTATAAATATTACGCAAATATTCCAGATGTTCCTTATTTTTTTTTATTTTTTATTTTATTTTGCCTTTATTTTTGAGTGAGCGGGATTTCAGCCAAGGCTGCTCTACCAACCCAACCCACTATACATTTACAAAAATCCATGCCCGAACCCGGATTCAAACCAGGGACCCTTAGCACCACAGTCCAGCTTTAACTGATCTGCGCCACACGGACCGCCTACTAACACAAAATAATAATAATAATAATAATATTGCCTTTAATTATCTCCAAAAACAAAACAGAAATAAAATAACACACTTCCACAGTTCGGCGGATACTACCGTCGTCCTTTCTTCCACTTAACCTTGAATCAAAGAATTAAACAAAGCAATTATTTAAACAAAATTAACAATAGTGAATTCGAATTCGAATGACATTATCGGAATTACGTTTAATCCCAATTTATAACCACATTAAACGTCAAAATAAAAAAATTGAAAGGTACAAGAGCGAAGCCAAACAAAAGGCCCGCATGGCGCAGTTTTCACAACAGTATCTATAGTAGGTTGGGTTGGTAGAGCAGCCCCCACCGACTTAAAAATAAATATCATATTTCGTCTTATAATAATTATAGCTACTTTTCTTAATTGTATGCGGCCGCCGGTTTATGGAGGCAATATTATAAGCCAATCTTTGTTACAGTTCAAACTCCCGAACGAATTGAGTTCTCCAATCTATCCGCAGGACACATATCATCTGATCATGACGAATCGCTTAGTCAAATGGACGAGGACGAATGGACGGATAGAAACTTTGGCGCGTCGACGGCCGAAATTTGTTCTAGTGATGAGTATGAAGATTCCTCTAGCGCTAGGTATTTGCGCTAATATTTCCTTTAGATTAGTTTTAATTGTTGTAACGTTCTCTGCCGTAATTAACCGCTTGTAGAGTATTTAGTTGCATTGTAAAATAATACTATATGGCTTTCTTCTCGGTAGTGGTTCGGAATCCGATAATGAGGAAGTTTTCGAAGAGGCTTTAGAGGAACCTCCGACTAAGGAAGGGACGTTGCGATGGATGGAGCGTTACAAGCAGAGGTACTCGAAGGAGAGGCGCGATTCTGATTCGGAAGATTACATTAGCAGTTCCGACCATTCGAGCTATGATGAAAATACTAGTGGAGGTATGTATGGAGGAATTGTGATGAGCGCTCTAAACTTGATTGTGTAGATGAAGAAGATGAACCGGCCACCGAAGGCGAAGAAGAAATTCGCGCGAGAGAACTAAGAAAACAAGAAGTGAGGGTGGAACCGCCTGTTATACAAACTGATACCGGTTCCGATACAGAGGTGAAAATAACTTCTTTATCTAGCGATCCCTTGCCTCACTCTTCAGATTTACCTGATATTTTGACATCCTCTAATGATACCCCGGCCACTAACTTGAACCAAAAGTTCTTAAATAGTTTCTTAAACAAATCCCCTAGTAACATTTCCGTCACTTCAATCGATTATAATACTGCCGACTCAGACGCGCTCGAAAGTTCAAACATTGTAGACTCGGTTCCAGAACCGGCAGCAAAAGTTGAACCCTCATTTCCTCCAACACAAAAACGGGCTAGTTTCGGCAAGGAATTTATACCGCAATTTACTTTGGCGGAACCCCAACCTTTGCTTATAATTAAACGTACTCCCAGTAAAATCAACTTGCCCCAAGAAGTAGGTAAACCCAAAGTGAAAGTTAATACAAACGTCGACTCCATGCAAAAGTACTTTGGTGATGCAACCAAAAAGAAGGTATTTTCGAAGCCGGTTTTGGCGAAAAGTACAAGCAAAGATGTTCCTGTGGAGTTAATGAGTAAGCCGAAGGTGTTGGTGAAACAGAATTCGTTCAGTTTTGAGCCTGAGGAAACCGATTTGAAGGATCTCGATGCTTATATTGAGAATTTGTTGACGAAGGAAGATGAACTTATGGCACCTTGTAAACCTGTGAAAGACGACACTGAGGAGGAAGATGAAAAGGTATCCAGTAGTATTGAAGATCTCTTAAAGGCTTTGGAGGTTGAAACCGGAGGTGATGATGTAGTCAAAGAGATTGGTGGGGAAGAGAAAGTGAGTGACCTTTTGGATTGGATGGATACTTTGGAGCATCAGCAGGTGTCAAATAAGCTGTACAGGTCGTTTAGCGATGTCAAGTACGGCAAATTAGAGAATGAGTTAAAGATTCCGAAGCGCGCAGATTCAGTTGTCAGCAAAATTCCGAAGACCAACATTAAATTTTTCGAATCGTACCTCAAGGGGAAGAGGCTTGACACTGAAGAACCTACGCCATGTCATTATGGGTTGTCTAAATCTAAAACAGATGTTCTTGCAAATAAACTGCAACACCGAAGTTCTGTTGACTTAGATGCGGTTAAGAAAGTTAATGTGAAGAAGGTTTTGCAGCGATTCGAAAGTAACGCACAACCTGATTATGAAAAGCCGCCAAGGCCACCTGTAGCTAAACGGTTATCCCTTGGAAACTTTGACGCGATTAAACTAAAGTTCTTTGAACGCGAAATGCCAAAGTATTCCACCCCACAACTGTCAAAGGTGAATAATGGCGTCTTGGACATACCACAAAGCTCTGGCAGCAATGGAAGTAGCACCTCTGATGTGTCAGATGATGAATTGGAAGCCAATAATGATGGTTCAGTGCACAATAGCAAATTGCTGCAGGATCCCCACCAAGAGATGAAACCAAAAGACTTTGGTACCCATTCTGCATGTAGTGAAACTCTCACACTGGCAGCAACCAATTTGAATAATGGCCATATGTCCATATTGGATAAGCCACAGGAATCTGATAGCAGTGGAAGTGACACCTCTGATGAGTCTGATGACGAATTGGAAACTACCGACCAAAGTGAAGAAGTAGCACATCGTAATCAGGTTGCAGATAAAACAGGTTTCAGTCACTCAAACAGTGTAAATCTTGCACCTGAAACTACCAAATTGAGGAATGACCATGTATCAGTGTTGGATCATCCACAGAGATCTGATAGCAGTGGAAGTGACACCTCTGATGACGAATTGGAAACTAACGACCAAAGTGAAGAGGTAGTACATCCTAATCAGGTTACCCACGAAACAGGTTTCAGTAACAATAACAAATTTCTGCAGAATCCCAGTCCGCACCCTTCAAACAGTGTACATCGTGCACCTGAAACAACCAAATTGAAAAATGGCCACATATCCGTGTTGGATCAGCCACAGAGCTCTGATAGCAGTGGAAGTGACGCGTCCGATGTAAGCGAAGAAGTGTCAGATGATGAATTGGAACCAAACAAGCACAGTGAAGAAGTAGCACATCGTAATCAGGTCATCAATAAAGCACATGAAGATGGTTTAAGTCTCAATACCAAATTGCTTCAGGACCCTAGTCAAGTGATAAGCCCAAAAGACTTTGGTCCACATTCATCAGGCGTCGAAAATCTCACAGCAGTCAGAGGAAAACCTGAACAACACGGTTGTGTTTCACAAATTGCCTCCAAAGGTGACAATGCGGACGAAAGTGATGGACCACCTCCGGTCCCCCCTCGAAATATTTTAATTAAACACACCAATTTCCACCCGACTCCTCCGCCACGTCGGAAAGTGGTCCTATGTCTGCCTAAAAATGATGCGTGCGACAGTGCGAGTAAACTCGAGTCGAATATGCCGAAAAAGGAGAAAGTCACATCGTACGTTCTTCCCAAGCCGCAGAGGCCCGTTTTAAATATTAGTGCGTCCAATGAAAGCATTTCATCGAAAAATAAAGAATGTTGCATTCAGTAAGAAGAATCAATTCGAATCTCGACGTTTTCTAGTCATTGTTTAATTTTGTTGTGTTTCTAAAATTCTATTAATTGTTATCGCTTTAAATTTTAGCTACTCATAATCGGTGATATTAAAAGTAATTTTTTAATTAATATTCTTAAATAATTGCATTCGGTACAGTAGGAACAGGTTTAAGAGATGATTTTGGTTCCTGGGCCACAGTTACATTTTAGCAATGGTAAAATAAGGTAACTATAAGAGTGATTTTTCTAGATTTTGATGTATGTAATCGCAGTTGTGCTTAACATTCCATTGCTGATATGCGAGTTCTGTGCTCTTAACCGAATGATTTCTTTTAACCTAAATGTTTCATGTTTTAGCACTAACACTTTTAAATGCGAATATTTTAAAAAATGCAATTGCAAGTAGTGGTGAGTGAAATACTGTGAAAAATCGAGAATTTGAGAACATGTCTTTTTATACTGGTCACAGAAAATGATGCTTAATTGCTTACCCTTTATCCGCGTTTTTTTTTTGTTATACATATTGGGAGAACAAATTTAATTGTGATCGTTGCAAAATTATATTTATACAGGGTCATTCTTGACGAGCGTCAGTTAGAAAGATATGGAAAACCTTTGAAAATGAAAATAAACTGATAAGTTCTTTAAGGGTTTTGGGACATGATTAATTGAACTAAATATTTTCAAGATGGCGCCACTTCCGGAAATAGCGGAAGTAGCCATCAACTTTGTTATTTTAAATAGGGACTCCCTATTTTTTCTGCATTTTCGGATTCTACGTCGAATTTGGAGTACTTCGTCGATACTCAAGTTTTTATGTCAAAAATTGAATTTGTAGGGGTCATTTTAAAAATTTATTATTCGAAAACGGTGAGAGATATTGCAAAACAGCAAAGAGTCAACTATGGGGTATAGTTGTACTCCAAATTCGACGTAGAATCCGAAAATGTAGAAAAAATAGGGGGTCCCTATTTAAAATAACAAAGTTGATGGCTACTTCCGGTATTTCCGGAAGTGGCGCCATCTTGAAAATATTTTAGTTCAATTCATCATGTGCCAAAACCCTTAAAGAACTTATCAGTTTATTTTCATTTTCAAAGGTTTTCCATATCTTTCTAATTGACGCTCGTCAAGAATGACCCTGTATATAAAACTTCTTCTAACTAAACGACTGGGCGGATTTTGAAGAAATTTTTTTATGTGTCCCTGTGTGTCCCTGGGTGATTTAAATTCACAATTGGGGCGGATCAGATTATAGAATTAAAATTTTTTTTGTTGATATCTCACTCTGCGCTTTCGTGTATCAATCAATAGTGATGTTTCACTAACGTTAAACTTAACGTGCAGGTTATCTGTAGAAAACGTTATTTTACGCATATTAACTAACGCAAAATCACGTTTTTTGGCAGATATCCTGCACATTAACTTTCACGTTTCTGATGCGTCACAGGGCTGATTATCGAGAATACGAACTCGCGAAGGAAAGTAAGAGTAGTGATCAGTAAATTTTTGTTGTTTAATTACCCTTCACGGAAGGATGCATGTCCCTAACCTTTTCTTCTATGATTTTGGATTTGCTGTTTTCCAGTTACACAAAATGATGCATATCCTTTACCCTCTCTTTTTGATATAGTTGATTAGCAACCGTTAAGGTTGGTTATTGCGTTCACAGCATTTCTTCCCCAATAATGAATTAGATTATTGTTATTGTGTCTAATTTAAATCCCCATATACTTTGTAGTTTTATCTAGTGGTCAAAATAACTTTTATGTTTTATACAAAAGAGAATACTATTTCCCGTCATCAAAACAATAGGAAGCGTCATTTGTTTGATTCTTCAGATTGTTTAAATACTTTGAATTATTTTATTTTCTAGGTCCTTTGGATAATTCTGTTTAAATCTTGAAACCCATGAGATTGTTTGGTTTCAATAACTTCTGGTACAAAGGATTCCTCAGATTATTTCTTTAATCTTTCAGGGTCTCTGAATTCTTTTGTTTGTTTGGAATTTTTTAATTTTTTTGCTTCTTCTACATTTAAAGATTTCTTCATTTTCTTCAGGGTTCACATTTTCTTTGATTTAAATTCTTGAGAGAATTTTTTTAAATTGTTCAAGTCCTTCACATAGTACCACCTATGCTTCGGATTTTTTTAGGTTATTCAGACTTTTCTCACTATTAAATTTATTCACATTTTTAGGCTCTTTTTGTTAGAATCGTGATTTTTCAAATTCTTCAAACTCCAACACCTTCAGATTCTTATAATACTGTAGGTACATTTTTCCATTTTTTTGAGGTTTTAGATGTTCCACATATTTTTGGAATTCTCCCAAGTTTTTTGGATTCTTAAAATTCTTCAATTTTTTTTAATTCTGAATTTTTTCAACTCTTAGGATGCTGCAAATTCTTCAGATCACTGATTCATGGTCAGAAGTATACAAAGGTCTTACGTTAGTTGTAGGTAAGCGAACGTCAGGAGGTATGGAATACTTCCCAGAAAAAGAAAGATTCAATGTTCATTTCCCTACAATGTCATTAGACATTTGTATACTGGGAGGAGGGGGAAAGATATTCCCCCCCCCCCAGATCCTTCGATTCTAGGCTCTTCCAAAAAGTATTGTATAAGTACTAAGGGTACTCAACATTTTGGAGAAAAACTTAGAACCGGGGAGTCTATGGGGATGGGATCCCCCCCCCCCCCAGGGCAAAGAAAGATTCAATTTCTCTACAACTAACATAAGACTTTCGTATGCGAGGGGTATTCCAGACCCCCGGATCTAGGCTCTTTCCAAAAAGTATGGTATATGTGCTAAAGATACTCATCATTTTGGGGAAGAATGTAGATCTGGGAGTGTATGGAATACCCCCAGTATACAAAGGTGTTATGCTAGTTGGAGGGAAGCGAACGTAAGCGGGTATGGAATACTTCCCAGAAACAAAATTCATTCGCTACAACTGACATATTAAGACCTTCGTATACTGGGGATATTCCATACCCTCCGGATCTACATTCTTCTCCAAAACTTATTGTATAAGCGCTAAGGGTAATCAACATTTTGGAGAAGAATGTAAACCCGGAGGATCTGGGGGGTATGTACCCCCAGTATACAAAGGTCTTATATAAGGGGGTATGGAATACTTCCTGGAAAAAATTTGCTGTGGCTAGCACAGATACAATCCACACACCTGCGCGATTTTGCCCTTTTATGTCCAAGAATATGGGTACCAAATTTGGTTCCAATTGCTCCAGCCGTTTAGCCAGAAATGAAAGTACAGATGGACCAACATCAACAAGATTTTATTTAATTCGGATTCATAGTACTTCAAAACGTGTATTTCCGTCTAAAAAGTTTTTTACCCCAATGCTTACTCACGTACGGGTGGTAAAAAGAGAGATTCAACGTTCATTTCACTACAAGTAACATAAGACCTTCGTATGCGGGAGGTATTGCATACCCCTCAGACGTTTCTATACCCCCCAAACCTCCGATTCTAGGCTCTTTCCAAAAACTATTGTATAAGTGCTAATGGTACTGAACATTTTGAGGGTCTGGGGAATACTCCCCAAGATTCTACGGGGGTACCAGATACCATCATCTAGTACTTATTAAAAAACAAAAGTGTATCCAGCATCTAATCAGTAGAGTTTAATGATGCAGGAATACATGGAAATTATCCAAGATGTATAAAAGAAAGGTCATCGATAAGCATCTTTTCCTAATCAGTATAATTTGAAAGAACAATACTATTTAGCAATACCTGTTTAAATCAAAACAAATCATGATAAATCTCTATTTGGAAAGATGCTTACCCATAAACTTTTCTCTTTTTGATTATTGGATACTACTTTTGTTCAGCTAAAGTGGTCTTTACACTTTAATTGACACTGCATGTGCAAGGGGTACGACAGATCATGTTCTCTGAAATTCGGCCTCACTGCGATTGCGCTGTTAAAAGATGTTGAACCAATTAGACCAAATTGTACTGATCACAACTTAGTGGACACTGTTTTTGATTCCACAAAGGGAATTATAAACCATATACAATCCGTCCGCCTTATGGCGCCATTCAGTGTTTCACTAACTACTGCCTTGTGTATTCAGTGTTTTTTGCATGCTCTCAGCTTTGTTGTATTTCCTCCTAAAATTGACATGTAATTTCAGATTGTGTCAGACGATACCAGTCCAGAATCATCTAGCAAGCATAATTCCGCGACGGAGATTTCAACAGATTCTGAATTCGCAGTGGACGATCCGACGCCTACGCGAGAAATTCCGGCAATCGTATTTAACGACCAGCACGTAACGATGCGGAAAGCCTCATTCGGTCTGCCGAAAAAAGTACAGGTGAAATCTGGTATTTTAAATTCGCCAAATAACGGTAAAATTCAAAGTACGGGTATTCGGTTGGAATTTACACCTCTTGTGCCTTCACCAATTATACCAAAAGCAGCACCTTCTTTGCTTGGTAGAACTGAAGGTTACGCCTTAAATCGCACACAAAGCACCGGTGGTATTGCTACTAAAGTTTCGTTGGAGCTTAAGAAAAAGTATTTGTTAGGTGATAGCGAAGTTCCGGGAAGTATTCAGAAATCGGGAAGCGTGTCCACTTTAGACTCAAAATTCAAATCGTTTCATACGAATATTACCGATTGCCAAAAGTTGTTAAAACCCTCATCCGAAAACGTTCAGGCGACTCCCGCTCTTAAATCTCCATTATCTCCCATCATCTCTCAATCGATATCGAACAACGAAAGCCCACAAATACCCGCCCATAACTTCGACAAAACCAGTGAGAAGCAAGACCAAGATAAATTTCAAAATGAAATGGAGAATCGACCGCGAAGTCCCGCAGAAGAAATACCTGTTATCGTGCCTCAGATTGATTGGAAACGAACAAATTCAGAAAAAGGTAAGAGTTAAATGTGCAGGTGTGTGAAGTTAACTGGGAAGGTTTCTGAGTAATGTGATTTGAACTGGAGATTTTAAATTTCAGTTAATGGTGTTTTAGCACCTTGTAGACACAAATTAGGTGTACAACTTTGGTTAAACTGGTCACTACAAATCTAGCGCAACGGAATGTTTTGCACTTAGGACCCAAACGCTTTCGTGGTAACAATTTGCAAATGCAAATGTTCACTCACATATTAATACGGTAACGCTTCGCAATATTGCCGGTTGCTACACGAAAAAGTTCCCCTTTTTTCTTAAATCCGCCACTTTATTATTATAGTTTTCACTTGAAAATCTGATGAAAAACTGCAACTTTCGACAAGAAATCTTTTTGTACAACTCGATTCGAGGTTCCCACTTAGTTAACAATGAAATTATACGCGATCTCAAAAATGGCGCGCATAACTCACATGATTTGCTTTGAAAGCGTGACGAAAAATTTCGTGCTATGCGATCTGTACATTTTTTCGTTTACGTTGCGTAATTTTGCCTTGAAGGTCTGGCTACGAATTCAATACGCGATCGAAAAAAATGTAGCGCTCGACCTACATACAATTTCTTCGAAGGTTGAGTGAGAATGCCGCTTTCCCACCAGGTTTTTACTTACGTATTCGCCGAATCCCAAATACGAAATGGGTCCGTTGTTAAACCACGCGTTCACGTTCTTTTTAGCGCATTTTCCAACGAAGTTGGGTGCGCTATTGTAGCCACTTTCTTTGTCCGTCCATCTGTCCGAGGCCTTAACTACTCCTACAGTTTTCAAGATATTTAGTTCGTTCTTTTTGCATTCGGTAGCGTATCGCTCTGGCACCTGTGTCAAGAAAAATCTTGACGATTGAACTGCGCAATGCCAACTTTCTTATTTATGGAGATATTTCTTTGAAATTTTATCCAAAGATGCTTATAGTAAAAGCAAACGTATTGCGTATTGGAAATATCAGATTAATAAGCGCATGCGCAGGACGTGCAATATTAACTGCGCAGTAAGTGTCAACTTCCTTATTTATGAAGATATTTCTTTAAAATTTTAACCATATATGCTTCTAGTAATGAAAAACATAGCGCACATAGGTATCGTCTTTGGGGAAGTATTGATCAATTTATGGAAAATGCGCTGAAGTTACTCGCCTTAGGGCGAAAACCTTTTTACTTGTTTATACATGCGAAGGTATAACAGAGAGCACTCGATCCTTTCATGCGGTTTTTAGAACCGGCAACACTGCAATGTTTCAACTCTTATCTGCCTGAACATTTCTTTCTTATTTTAACGTGCTCCATTCTATTGCATATTAGAAGAAATCTAGAATTCTGTTGATAGCAACATCTTGTAGCATTCCCGGGTGCATTTTTTATTTTCTTCTTGCCCCCCCCCTCTCCCCTCTTTGAAAGTGCGTGTACCTCAAGGCCCATGTAGTGGAGGTGTCTTTTCATGCGACAATGACCTGTTGTAACATCTGTCATTTGTGCTAAACTTTAGCAGGTCTTTATCTTTTCGAAGGGCAGGCACCTTAAGTAGAGACTTGACTTTAATCTGTCACACTTTTGCAGAGGCTACTCATAGGAGTTGTCTCTGATTATCAGCTGACCAATATTTGCAGTTTTGCTGATTGACGAACCCATTCAGATGGAGGTGGGCTTCATGAGGAGTGCATTGGATTCATTTCATCATCAAGAATCTCGTCAAGAATAACCTGCATTCCTTAAGTAAGTATTTCCCATTGCGCCTAATCTCTTGGGAATATTGAGGTTCGTTAACGATTAACACCTTATCACTGCTAACTATCACGCTGAGATTTTTAAGTGCTCTTTATGGTGCCTCTTTAGAAGTGATGATGGTATGAATTTCGCGCGTAAGATTAGTATTTTTTGCATTAAAGTACGTTCACGTGGGCATGCGCTTTTTTGGTGGTCCTTCCCCCTCAAAACTTTTTTTCCAATTTTTTTTTATTTAACTACAAATTGGATTTTACATAAAAACATTAGAATAATGTTTAATGCACTATTGTGCCAAGGAAAATAATTCTTAAAGTTTTGATGAATTTTCGACGGTACCCAGAACGCCTGCAGAATTAGTTCAGACACGATTAAACGTGAGCCACAATGTGGCTAGGACACCTGGCTTGCACCTGGGCGACCCAGTTTCGTTTGTTTGGTATGAAAAAAATTTTTCCACAAAAATGCGTACGTAGTTGATCATTAGGTTAGTTGTAGGTTTAAGGTTTCCTTAATTTTTGTTTAAAACAAACTTACACAATACACAATACAAAAAAATCTACACAAAATGCGCATGCCCAGATGCCCACGTAAACGTATACTGCATTCATTATAAGAAGGTAGTAGATGGCGCTGTGTTTGAAGATAATCACACACAGGGAAAATATAAAACGGCACACAAATAATTGTAAGGTAGAAATATCAAGCACTGCTTACAAAAATAAATCAAACGATTTCACGGTTGAATCTTTGACATTAACAGCTAATGACAGTTCGACAGTTTAGTTGGCAACAGAATCCACCAGCTTACAAAATTCGTTAGTTGTTTTATTTTTCAGGATAATACTGAGTCGTGTTTTAACCAATAACAGTAAAGCGTCAAAGCTTCTCTATGCTTTCTACCGCTACTTTCTTAAAATGAATAAGAAGCGCTCGTTGAATTTCGTTAGTATTTTTTTGTTATGACATTTTGGGCCTACGATGTACCTATAATTATAGTAGGGGAGCCGAATAGGGGATTTTTGGATGAACTCGAGCGCTCCAAATTGAAGTAAGGTGGTTTGACTACGTGTTGAAAAGTGTGCATTTCAATAATCTGACGATTTAAGCGTGACGTGAGGGAGTGGGAAGGTCACAAGCTTGCCAAAACGAAAAGTTACCTTGACATTCTTGAGCGCGTTGGAATTTTTGTTTCAAATATTAAAATAATATTAAATTATTCAAGAATAATAGGAGTAATATAATCTGCCGATTTCCACACGTCAAAGTGGAACAAATCGTCTATAAAGTTCAGTGTGTTCAGCAGTTGAAAGTGGTCGTGTTGTGGTGGTACATATGGTAACTGATACGCATCATACCACAATTAGCAGTAGAATCAACACGGCGTGATGTGAACAAAATCAACATGGCGCTTTCCCCCATGCGGTGCGAAAAATCATCCCCACCATCGAATAGGGTTTTATAAGCCGAGCTAAGTATAACCCTCGCCAGGAAAGATTGCCAGTCACAGCACACCTTGTGTCAATTTGCACATAACATTGTAAATGTTTTTTTTTAAGATGCGAGCGACTTCCGGAATAGGATCGTGCCAATGTTCAACGTAAAGGCTTTTCGTTCAACAGTGGCACGATCCTATTCCGGCAATCTTTCCTGGCGAGAGGTTTATATAAAGTATATAAAGTGATCACTTTACCCGCAAGGGCAGATAAAGTGAAACAGATGATTATGCATTCTAATAACATCTTTTATTCTTATTAACTTAAAACGACCGCGAGGACAAAATCTAAGCTTGCTATTTTTGACGTCTAAGTTAAATTTAGAATTTTCAGAAGCCTTACAATGATTTATAGGGCTGGCTTCTGGTATAAAATAAAACTTGTATTATATGATTCCTTAGAAGTGATGATCGCTTGCATTTCACGCGTAAGGTTCTAGTTTTTTTTTGCGTTATTAAATTGGTTTGAATTTCATCACTTAAGAAACCAGTGTCCCCATCATGCAAACCGGCAGATTAACATACCTCCAATATCAGAGACACGTGAGGCATAGGTATACACTATCAATATTTGACCCGCTCGAGTATTGTCATGTGGTTATTTTTTTGTACATTATTAGAAAAGTGTAGCCCCCCCCCCCCATGTTTTCTTACGGAAATTACGATCGCGCACATTTAATTGAAAATAATACTATATATCCCTATTTTAAACCTTTTTCAACACTACTCTTAGATTGAAACTTTGCGCCATTTATTCAGTAAGGTGCCAACTATGCGCCGAGTATGTCTAATGGCATTTTCCAGTCGAGAGCATATTATTTGAAAATGATCTGGTTAACTTCACACACCTGAAACATTCACTGAGTCTCCAAGAATTTTCTTTTTTTAGTTAGTGATATGTCTAGCGATAGCCTCACCTCATCTGATAGTGACTTAAATCAACATTCCGGAATAAAGAAATCTCCTACTGTAAAAATTATACCACGCGTCGAAATTCATGACGACGATGGGAAGATAATCGCAAACGAAACGGTAACAAAACCCGAAGGCGTAATACCCGAACCTACTCAGGATTTAAAAGACACCAAAGTAGTAATAAGCGAAAAGAAAATTTTGAATCCTCCGAAAGCCTTACCAAATTTAGAAAATGTTTTATCTGATTTCCACACTGAGCTGCACGAGAGTAAGATCGCAATGGGAAATGAAAGCAGTCGAAGTACGCCGTCGGATCATGAGTCGTTCATTGAGCAAACTGCCGCGGCCATGACTGAAACGGAATTATCCGATTGGGCGCGAGACAGCACGGTTTCGGACGATTTTGAAGACGTTGAGTATGAACTGAATCCCGACTTGATTAATGTAAGAAAAAATAAACCACCCAAGGGTATTCGAAGTTTAAAAAATTCGGTCATTAAGGCGTACATTGACGAATTTGATGATCTAGGTCATGTGTGCCAAAAATCCGAAAATTTAAATAATATTCTGAGTAGTATTGAGTTTATGGACACGGGTGAGGAGACGAGTAGCGACGAAAAATTGTTACTTGACGCTTGCACGAAAAATAACGGTTATGTTGAATTTCATAATGAAGATGATATTGCCGAAGATAGTTTGAATCCTATGTTTAATATTGTAGAGACTGTGAATCCCGCCATAAGACAGGCGTTAGATTTGGAAAACCTGTCGAGTTACGATAATAATACAGGGTACTGTTTCATTGGTAATGAGGATAACTTTGGTAGTGAGGTAATCAGTTTGAAACCGTCCGATTTGCAGAAACTTAAAGAGAAACAAAGTGCGTTCGAAAATGAGGAGGACAGTTTGCTTGTTGTCGATACTGGAACGACAACAGAAGAGAATACTTGTAGTGATTCGACTGTAAAAAATTTCGTTGAGGTTTGTGCAAAAAAAGAAACGCCCCATATGATTGAGGCACTTCTCGAGGAGAAAAGGGTTGAGGATGAAAATCAAAATAATGATGTTGAGAAGCACCAAGATTTAGTGAACGCTGAATATCAAGAACATTGCCAAAGGTTACAGGGAAAGTTCGAATTTGGGAATATGAGGGATTCGATAGAAATAAGGAAATCAAAACGCAAGGAAAAGCCTGTGTCGTCTAAACCGGATTTGATTCAGGAGGAAGTGAGTCAGGTCAATAATGTAGAGTTGATACCTCCGAAAACGCTCCAAGAAATTTATACAAAAGAAGAAATTAAAAAAAGTAGAGATGAAAATCAGAGGTTGGTACAAGAAATGGTTATGAATAAAATGAAAGCACAGAATAAGTCTCTCGAACGAAAGAAACGAAGTCGAAATTCGTTTAGCCCCGGTTCGAGCCCGAACAAATTTTTTGAACTCACCAAATCACCCACTGCGGATGTTTTTTTAAATATGGAACATCAGCAGGTGGAAAATGAACGCTTGCCACCCGATGTTCTGCTGTCGAGCAATGGTTCCGTAATCAACTGCCATTCTGAGCAACAGCAAATCATCGAAGAGCCCCAAAAAATTAGCCCAATCGTCACCTTACCTGATCTTCAACAAAAAATCGTAAACGGCGAGAAATCGGAATTGCGCAAATCGAAAACGCGGTTAAAGTCGAGCGACGAGTTAATTTCGAAGATCGGCAAGGAGAATCGAAGTATTGACGTGCAGGACAGCATCGAAGCCTTGGTAATCAATACGGAAAGACGAAATTCCCTGCTCTACGCTACCGATACCCTAACGAAAAAGCGTAAGAACTCGTTTAAACGATCAAAAAGCGGCGAGGAACCTCTGACGCATAACATCCTGAACACCTCGGAACCGACGCGACTCGCCCTCAGCCTGTGCTCGCCTGAAAACCCGATGCGTAGCACGAAATCCGTTTCAGAAATACTGAAGACTTTCGAAACGGCCGACTTGCGACGAGATCTCAGCTGCGTCGACAAAAAGGCGCAGTTTTACAAATCGGACCCCAATCTGCTGGCGAACGCGGGCAAAGAGAAGAAGACAAAGTGTAAAGATCGAGATAGGCGGAAGAGCATTACGAAATTGATTTCGGAATTTTTCGGGAAGAAACGAGAGGGAGCTAAAGGAACCAATTCGTCCGCATCCAAAGGATTTTTGGCGAAAATATCTCCCAAATCCAAATCAAAGGTAAGTTTCAATTTGTTTGCGAATGATTTTTTTAGCAAAATGGACAAAACTGAGCGACTTTACTTTGTGGCTTTTTCCTTTTTAATGGATTTATTCGTCGTATTTGCCCCTGGAACTTTAACAAAGGTACCTTTTTTAAAAATTGTATTAAAGTCAAACATTGGGATAACTTAGCGCGCTTCCAATGACACTAAACAACCTAATCGGACGAGATTTTGTGCAACCAGTAATTATACTTACTGGCTAGGTTGAAATTCCAAAATTCGGATGCGAAAGGTCAAATCAAAACAACATAACTTAAGATTTTATCACAGTTTAACCCCTAAATCTTATCTCTAAAATAGTTATAATTAAACAATGTCATAGAATACTTTGACTCCATTGATTTGCATGGAAATTTGGATTTAGGTTATTCTCACCCTCCACTTCAAAATTGGACTTGTGCCGTTGGTTGCTTTTTATTTTTTAAGGGTGGAAACTACCCCTATTAATAATATAATTGTAAATTCAAGCAATTTTGGATTATTTAATTATACAGTAACATTAAATTTAGATTTCTTTGCTATTTTTATTTTTTACCACATAATTTCTACCCTTATAAAAACCAACCCTTGCGAAGAAATTCGAATAGTTGTAGTAATTTTTTTTCTTCATTGATACTATATATACAGTAATTTTTTTATTAAAATTTTACGAATTTATTTTATTTCAATTAAAAAAACAACCCTTATTATTTGAAATATACGTCCTAGATCTCTAGATTTTCAATAACAAATAGAAAAAAATAAAATTTATTTTTACATGAATGTTAATTTTTTATTTATATATACAGGGTGATTCCTATAGTACCTGCCACCGTTTGGGAGCGTGTAGGTGGTGCGTAGGGGAGTATTTTGATATAGGACACTTGGGGTCGGAAATCTAAAATAAGGGTGCCAGAGCCAAATTTACCTTCTGGAATTTCGCGCCTGTAGGTAGGCAACCCAACCGGCCGGCGGTGCACACGGAGCGATCTCAGGCGGCGATGTGTGGTTGACACTTGATCAGAATTTTGTTTAAACCCACGAAATCCCGTCTGCAACGACGCGTATCAAGTGAATAAACACTATGGCACGTTTTACTAACACGGAATACGCGGACATGCACTTCATGTACGGATTGGCAAATGGTAACGCACGAGCTGCACGACGAGCGTACGCTGAGCGGTATCCAAACCGTCAGTTACCCTGCAGACAGGTCTTTCAAGAAGTTCACTTCCGACTGTGCGAGACAGGGCAATTGCAGGTAAGCTGACGGAGGCTTAACTTTACACACAGATTCGTGATGCACATCGATACTTGGGTCATTTAAGCACCCATTTCGAAAAGTTTGTTTGTTTACACCGACCTCCTCCTATTTCGCAGCCCACTAGCGCCCGTGATCGCGATCGCCCGTTGGTAAATGCCTTAGAGGAGGATGTGTTGGAACGTTTCGAGGCAAACCCGCGTACTAGCACTCGACTTGTAGCAGATCAGGTGGGTTGTAGTCAACACACAGTGTGGAACATCGCCAACAAAAACAACTTACACCCCTATAAGTTTAAGAAAGTGCAAGAGTTACGGCCGGGTGACCATGAAAGGAGGCTGGAATTCTGCAACTTAGTCGTCCAGGAGGAAGAAGCTAATCCGAACTTTCTGAGGTCGGTTGGGTTGCCTACATACAGGCGTGAAATTCCAGAAGATAAATTTGGTTCTGGCGCCCTTATTTTGGATTTCCGACCCCAAGTGTCCTATATGAAAAGACTTCCCCTAGGCACCCCCTATACGCTCCCAAACGGTGGCAGGTACTATAGGAATCACCCTGTATATCTAATAAAAAAAAATACACGAGGAAACCGAAAATATGATTTGTGTAAATAGGCACATTATTCAAATTAATTTTTTTTAAACCCTTATTTTTGAAAGGATTGTAGTTGAAAGGGGTCGAATGAGTCACTAATGACGAGTGTATGCAAACTTTGAACAGCCAAATCTTAACCAATTTTTGTTTTACAGAAGAACAAAAAAAAAGCAAAACGTTCAGAAAAGCAAAAGCTACATTTTTTTTATTCTTGTAAATTTTTCGTATCATTAATACTTTTGAAGTTATTTTGAAAAAAAAGGTAATTTTTCAAAATTTCAAAATTTTTTTTTATTCAAAACTACATTTTTTTAAAAATAAGCACTTTGCACCGGTCAAACTTACAGATCATATAAACAATACATAAATAAAGTAAACTGTAAAGCGGTAACGGTTAATTACAATTGGGGTGCTAATTAGGGGGTGATTTCCTTGATTTTTTTGTATCAAAACTTTATTTTGAGCGTAACTCACTTGGTTTTGATGCTGGGAACTTTTCTAAAAAAACAAAAAGAAAGGTTTTTTCAAACACTTTAAAAAAGTATTCATAACTTTTCCCGAAAAGTGCTTCATTTTTTGGTTATTTCACGTTAAAGTATTCGATTTGGAATTTGACGAATGAGAACCTACTTTTCATGAGCTACAACTTTTACTGGGTCTACAGCCTTTATATATAGACCATTTTGTTTGTTTTTTTATAAGCTATGTTTTTGCTAAGAATTTGCGAAAAGCCGTCTGAAAACATGGTTTTTTTGTTGAAAAATGAACATTTTCACTCACAAACAACTCGAATACTATTGACTTAGTGAAAAAACTCTATAGAACAAAAGTTGCTTACAATTACTCAATTTATCAATTTCCGGACTTATTTTGAACGTATCTAACCCCCTCCCCCCCGAGAAGGGGTGGCATTCACCCCCCAAGTAAAAGCAACCCTGGTCGATACCTGCACTGCGACGTTTTGGTCTATTGTGTTTCTCGGTATTGTCTGTCTTCAAGAATACCTGTATCGTTAACAAAATCTAGGATTTTAATAGGGTGAACGTTACTTCCTCTATACTTGGATATGACTCATAAATGTACAGGGTGGCCAAATAAGAATGCGAGGTACGGTATCTGGGAACCTGTCCATCGTAGAGGCTTGCGGTAAAAAAATTTATTACTAAAACGGCCACGAGATAAACCTGGAAAATATTTTTAAGTTTCTGCGATGGCCGCTAGGGGGCGTAACTGCAATCTAGAATCTAAAAAAGTGATTTTTCTGTGAATTCAGCTATATTAACCTAACAAAAAAATGTCCGGTCTTTGAAGTTGACGATGATCTGAACCTTTTTTGTTTGACAATTTTTCTTGTATCTCTAAAAATGAAGTGGTGGGGGGTATTCAAAGGTTTCCGTAAAGAACACCCTGTATCTTCGAAACAACTGAGCCCTTTTTAACAAACTCGTGTTAATTGAAAAGAGTTATTCTTCGGCTACAAATATTATAACATTTGAAGTTTTGTTAGTTTCACATATCGCCGCTTGAGGGCTTTTTTCGACATTCTGATAGAAATGGGTAATTTTCTCAAAAAAATTAAATGCGTTGGTTTGATTTTTTTTTTCATGAAAAAGTAGCTGAATGATGCCTAAACAATCTCGCGAAAACCTCATCTCGCTATCTTGTTCCTAACATAAAATTTAAGCCAAAGAAAATTTTATGCCCTGAAAATTTTATTTTTTTAA
Organism: Photinus pyralis; assembly: GCF_008802855.1. Lineage (NCBI taxonomy): Eukaryota > Metazoa > Arthropoda > Insecta > Coleoptera > Lampyridae > Photinus > Photinus pyralis. Next base: position 31,471,654 of record NW_022170663.1, read on the forward strand.
GCTAATTTTTTCGGAATTATTTTTATTATATAATTTGTGGCCCTATGGTGGATCGATTTAAAAAAGGAAACTTTTAATGCCGCCGTAAATGCTCGAAATGCTGGCCATCACGACATAAAAAAATATATATATCTCAAGATATCGAGATGCTGTTTTCGCGAGCTTGTTTAGGCATCATTTAGCTATTTTTTCATGAAAAAAATGGAACCGATGCATTTAATTTTTTTGAAAAAATTAACCATTTCTGTCAGAATGTCGAAAAAAGCCCTCAAGCGGTGATTGTAAAACTAACAAAACTTCAAATAGTATAATATTTGTAGCCGAAGAATAGCTCTTTTGAACTAACCTGATTTTGTTTAAATCGGCTGAACCGTTTCGAAGATAGAGGGTGTTCTTTATGGAAACCTTTGAATACCCCCCACCACTTCATTTTTAAAGATACAGGAAAAATTGTCGAACAAAAATTGTTCAAATTATCGTCAACTTCAAAGACCGGACATTTTTTTTTAGGTTAATATAGCGAAATTCACAGAAACATCACTTTTTTAGATTTCAGATTGCAGTTATGCCCCCTAGCGGCCATTTCAGACACTTAATAATATTTTCCAGGTTTTGCTCGTGGCCGTTTTAGTAATAAATTTTTTTACCGCAAGTTTCTACGATGGATAGATTCTCAGATACAGTACCCCGCATTCTTAGGTGGCCACCCTGTACATCGTAATAATAAGCCTACTGTTTACTATGTCTCTTACAGTCGTACGCCCATTACAAGTTGTTAGAAAAGGATGACAATTCTCAACTTAAGTCTGTTGTATAGTTCATATTACCGGTCTACAGCATACGTTTCGCCTTAGCGTTTTGTCTGTCAGATTTTGCCAATTAAAATAAGGAGAGGTGGAGACATCTGCCAGTGCACATTATAACAAAACGCCGATTAATTGTGAACTGTCTCGTCTGAGTATCAAACCACTTGATTTTAAAAAAGTCATATCCAAATAGTGGTTCATAGTAAGCGTTGATGCCACACATGCGTCTTTTAGTAAGCTAGTATCAATGACACATTTGTGTTTAGCGTTGATGCACGGATTACTATTATAATTAACACAGTAAGGAAGCCAGTTCGTCCATTTTGCAATTTAAATTTTAAGGTTCCCACAGTAAATCTAATAAATGAATTATCTTTCAGTCCATGATTTTACTGAATGGAATATCTGCTGTAAGAATATTTCTCTTTTGATTATTGTGGTGTTTTTATGCATGTTATGTTTGTGATGGGTTTTTTTGTTATGCATGTTATTGTTAGGTCAAAACACAATTCTGCCAATAGTCAATAAAAGGTCAACAGTAGATCAGTAGGATTGTGGCGATATCACTTTAGTTACACATTTTGTTATCATGCATGCTGTATTTGGTTCACAATTACATTTTCAACCTCTGTTCTATGAGAACAAAAATGCAAATATGAAATGCATAACCACAGCAATAATGAGTGTTGTAGAATTTTATTATGTTTCATTCTGCAAAGTTAGCGAGTGTGTTAGTATTTTTATTTAAGAGTCTTCTGTACCCACTGCATCCAATGTAAATTTCCATAAGAGCGCCCGCCATAAAAACTCAAGTTGTTTTTCCAAAAAAAATTGTTTTAAACAACTATTTTATAAATTTAGACCTTTATCTACAAAATGTTCGGACTATTGTTTTTAAAAAGTGTATAGCAACTGAATATCGATTGTTTAAAGATTTGCTGTTTTGCGCCGATTATTGCGCTAATCTGTTTCATTTTTTTACTCGCGATCAAGACGATTTATGGAAAAAGTAAACCGACAGTTTTTTAGATAAGTTCCTTCTAAGCATTACCCCAAAAAATGAAATCATATTTTTTGTAAATGAAGTCTGTATCTTGGCGGGCGGTAAATAAACAATTTCAGTGTAACAAGTGGCGCCGCTGCTCAGTGTCGGCGGGAACTAACTAAGGACCAAGACAGGAGTGGACAAAGCAAAAATATCATCTTGTCTCTTGCAACTATAATCATCTATATACTATAATGTAAAAAAGTTGCGCTTGGGTAAAGAAGACTCTTAATAGAAGAGTGTTTAATCTACCAGACTTTAATAGTACAGTAATAGTGGTTGAATCCATATCAAAAGATCTGGTACATTGATGCTTGGTATGCGATTTTTTCTGTTTCGATTTTATGTTTTCTTCTGAGAACTTGTAAAGTTTCAATTTTCATGCTCTAGGACAAGATACCCGCCGTTAATTTACCGAGAAGAAACAGCTTTGGCGAAGCTCAAATCCGACAGAGAGAGGCCGTATCGCCGCCGCCCATTCCACCGTTACCAACAAATTACACTGGATCGGCGCCATCTCGTTACACAGGTTAACTTTGGTTTTTTTTTTAGTGAAAGAAACATAAAATAACTTTCGGTTAGCAGATGAGAGCTCTGAGGGCGACAACGATTACAAACATCACGATCAGAACTCCTGTGATACTTTGAATCATTCCGGAACGCACGGAGGGCGTCGAACCAGCCGAAGCATGCGTAGAGCCTCTAGACAGTCGCAGCTTAAAAGGTAACGCACATTATTTATTTTAGCAATCTCACCCGCAGTTTTCACAGGCACCGTATGGCGCAAGAAATACAACGAAAGCTCGAAGAGACTGAGGTCAAAACCAGGGAACTTGAACAGAAAGGCGTGTGCGTCGAAAAGGCTTTGCGAGGCGAAGATTCGGGAATCGGCGCGTTTAATACGTTAGACGAAGCAGACTTGCTCAAGCAGTGGTTTGACCTCATGCGGGATTTGACTGAGTTAAGGCGTTATGAGCGAGAGTTAATGGTGCGCGCGCAAGAGGTCGAATTGGAGGATCGTCATGCTAGGTTACAGCAAGAGCTGAGAGAAAGATTAGATAATGGTGCGATTTACTACGATTAATGTATTATTTATCAACGCACTTTGTTTTTAGATGAACACAAATCGAAAGAGGACATCAAAATCGAGAGCGGGATTATAAATGAAATGATGGAAATTGTTTCGAAGCGGGATTCTCTCATTGCTCTTCTAGAACAAGACCGTTTAAGGTTCAGGTTCATTCGTAGTCAATCTGCATCTCCGCTTTTAACTTTTGTATCGAACCTAAACAGTTCGACTCATTCTAACTTTCCCTTTATGTTTCTATTAGGAGTGATTGTCATTGGTTGTGGTGTATTATTTAAATTGTCGCTTAGCCGCATGTGGAACTAGTTTGTTTTAAAGTAGATGGTTTTTAATCGTATTACTTGTTATTTATGCACTAATTTAGCTTTTGCAACATTTAAAACAATTTCCAATCACACATTTATTAGAATTGCAACCGCATATGCAAGGCATGGTCACATTTGACACTTTAATTAGGTAAGAAAGACATAATTGCATGTTAGATAGATTTATATAGCCAATTCTTTTAGTTGAGATCCGGTAAAGAATTTACAAGTTTACACTGTTCATGCGTGGTTATGGTAATGATAAAATTTCTATGCTCATGCCAAGTAGGGGGTTCTGCGATATCGGAAAAAGATGGGCCGATGTCAAACTTCAAGCTTTTTAAGAGCTCGACTTAATCGGAGGTTGTTATCTGTAACCCATTCAACAAATGATGGATACTTATCCAAATAGTCAGAAAATTTAATTTTGTACCTTGGAATGAGAGGTCAAGCGGCGCAATCTGTTATCACGTTGATATTTTCCTTGCACGACCTTGCCGGTGTCAATCATGGATTTTTGTATACCATTAGAAAACTAAAATCGATTAATCGGTAATTATCGGACCTAAAACTTAATAAGATTGATTCTAATCCACGTTTAAAAACTCAAAACCTTTCCCATAAAATTTGTTTTTTGACTTCTTAAACGTGGATTATCATTGCACCCCATTTCGAGTTATATAAAGAGAAAATGGATACCCAACGAAGATTGATTCTGTCTTCTTCCCTGACTTTCGGCGGCTGTAGCAACAATTTCAATATTCCTACTGGAACGGTTGCAAAACGGATAAATCACTACGAAACTTACATGCGTTATCGGCTGTAAGACAAACAATGACATGAAAGCACACAAAACTTACTCCTCGTCTGCTAGAGTAAATAAGTAAATTCAGAAATTTCTTAGTAACGAAGCGCCCAACTTAAAACGCTTCTAAATACCGGGTGTTCAGCAAAGCTGGACGACTCCACAAATATACAGTGTGGTCATAACTTCGGGTACGAACTTCAAGGCGGAAACTGGGTGCTTTGTTATAAACTAAATTAACAAAGACAAAAATGCAGAAGAAAAACCACAAAACATTTCAAATTGTGCAACAATAAAAATCAGGTCACGAATTTCAAGATTCTAGGAACATCATATTTTTTCCAAAAACATCAACGTGCATTGTTCCAGACGGTTGTTGAACGTTCGCCTTACTTATGCACCGATCTTCCAGTTTGCGTTCTGGTAAATATTGAACCACAGGCTTTTTACTGAAGACGCATTCCTTTTGGATCTCTCCATGAATTTTAAAACACAGCAGGTGCCGTTCACCACCCATTTTGTTGACCCTCAAATTTTGAAGCAGCTGTTACAAAACTATTATTTTCAAAATATTTTGTTGGTATGCATTTTGACATCAGACATGCATCAATGGCTTGTTGCCACATATCTAAACACTTTCCTCTGCCAAAACCTTTCTCGTAAACATGTTGATTAGAGTGTTGTTTGCAAATTCTGCATATATTTTCGATCGGATTAAAAATGCAATGGTAGGGAGGCAACCGTAATACAGGATGTCCATTTTCTACTACCATTTTATCAGCAGCATACCGTTTGGAAGGTTTGTTTCTGAAACAACAACAGTTGACATACACGCCTATCTCCATTCAACCATTCCACGTGTGTTTTAACTTACTGCGTGTCACCGTCAACATCGCTAACGGGTTTCTTACATTACCTTATTTTTTTCCGACTTTCTAGAGGTTGGCCGGATTTAGAAATTTGTGAAATAGAAGTCACTATTTGTAGGCTATTATTTAAGGCATCCGCAACTTTTTGTGAAATGAAACTTGTTGCGTATACAAATTCTTATAATGCTAAAGTTACCACTAACCTCTCTTACTGCTGCGACCAGTGGACCATCATTATCTCTTTCTCGTTCAAAATAACAAATAAGAAGTTGTGTACTTTTTCTTGGTAATTATGAATTATGAAATTAACGGATTTTTTATCAACTTCTCCTCGAAGAAACCAACGTAGTCCGATGTGATGTGCATATTGGTGCTTATGCTGCAGAGTATCTATTAGGCGATCATTACTTTTGTCAATGACCGTACATAGCAAATCTTTTGTAAAATATAGTAATATAGCCGCTTCAGACCAGCCTTTTCAGCTCATTAGTCTACTTGGTATTATACATGGGGATTTAACATGGGAAATTAGTTTTATGCAATATCCTACCATCCTGTACATTTTACAGAAAAAACTGTTTAAAGTTTAAAGTTGTTCATAATTAAAAGGTAGGTACATACAATTTTTTTTTTATTTTTTAAGTTTTTGGCATACCCGCAAATTTAAAAATAAATTTCAACATTTTTGCTATTATACTTTGTTTCAAGGGTGCTGAACCTTTCGTCACACTATCTGACGTCATAGCAAAATTAAGGCAGGTCGTAAATTAGTGGTTGGTTTACATATTGTCACATTGACGTTTCAACTTATTTATTAAGGTGTCACTATCGTTCATCATTATTAGACCGCCCAAGTTGACAATCACTTGTAAGGCATCTGGTTCTGATAGGTTTTTTCCTGTTCTTAGGTTTTATAATGGCTAAATGGTCATGTATTTTATGTAGAGGAAGTCCGTTGGTATGAATTAAACCTTTTCAACCGTTTGTAATCACCTCATGTAACCGATTCTTTGCACATCCAAATGGATACTGCCAGAGCATCCGAAACTCTTTGAGATGAAGTGTATGATGGTTACAGAAAACGCATAGGAACATTTGTGACTTAAAGTTTGTTTAGGCAGTTCGTAAATTAATATTTTGTTTACATAATGTTGATGTGAAATTAAGTATGCTACCAATGTGAAGAATACGCGTTAAGTTGCGCGAATTTTAATGACCCTTAACTAGCCATTTGCAGAAGTAGAATAGGCCATGGTTTATCGGTAAGCCTTTTGCATTTATACATCTTACAAATTTGAGATAAAGCGTAGTCATTATACCACTGGCTCATTGAAATAACAACGCATACATACAGTTTCTGTTTCTTTTGCCACACAGTCGAGATATTCGCATAAGGATCTTGAATATCTTCTGATCCGATTTATTTAAAAAAAAACGCAATTGTGAAAGAAAACAGGTAGTGAAGAAAAAACTCTCAAATGTTCATATTCAAATCGTATGTACAAAAGACAAAAAGCGACACTACACCACAAATCCATCTTCTGATCCTGCATGGAGTATTAGGTATATACCGGACCCCTTCACTACTTCTTTTTCTAACTGTTTTGAGAGTACCATCTTGCCAGCTTCTTCTAAAAGACCCTTTACTGTATATCCAGGTTTCGTCTAAAACCACAGGTCGTAATGGAAAGAGTGAAGTTTCGGTGTGTTTAAAGTCTCTCAAAAATTGTAGTCTTCATTGAACTGCATAGGGCTGTTCCATTAAAAATAATCTATTGGAGACGGTGCATCTCCGCCACGTGAATTTCAGTTTCTTCAAACTGCGGGACAAAGAGGTACCAGATATTTCTACGCCATCAAGTCGTTGAAGATTACTGTGTAAGGAACGGAGTGTAACATTCTCACCTATAAAATCAATTCAATACCTAAGTGTTCTGGCGAACATCTTCATTCTGTGTATCGGTTCGTCATATTTACCTAATGGTAACGGGAATGACCTAAATTCATGATATGAGCGAATCGAACCATTATGTGGTAAAATTTTTAAAATACTTGTCTATTAACGGCGTTGCTGCACTGTCGACTTGCCTAAGCGTTTTTAACTTTGATGATATTTACTTCACTTTTAACACAAACTAACCTAATCAACACTGGAAATCTGTCTATAACGAAAATCGTTTGACGGATTGATATTATGACAGATCAATTGGTTTATTTGTCACGACTTACGTTAATGATGTAATTTTTTTGTCTCAATCGATTTAAATGTAATGAAGAGAGAATCACATTTATGACGTCAGGTTCAGCACCAGTGAAACAAAGTATAGTAGCATTTTTCATAAAACAACAAGTCATGGCTATTGCTACTAATAACAGAAATGTTGAAATTTATTTTTAAATTTACGGGTATGCCAAAAGCTTAATAAAACATGTAAAAACCGCTTTGTATGCACATTTTAATTCTGAAGAACTTTAAACTCTACAGTTTTTTCTGTAAAATGTACCAGGAGCGCAGGATATTGCATAAAACTAATTTCCCATGTTATGTTCCTACTCACCATGCACCACCCGGTATAAATTCTTAAGACCAGACTGTGATAAGACACTACTGTCTTTCGGTAGATACCAACATAGTCTTTTGAGTATCTCTAAATTGATACTCCAGCTAAGCAGTAACTGTACTTAAAAAATATAAATTAAGTCAATTAAAAAAATCGAAAACAATTTGTAGCACTTACATACTTATACCTCTTACATAGTGGGATGGTCTAATTGACCATGAATAGCATTTAAAGCAATGTAAGCTTGAAAATTCTTTTGAATGCGGGCCGGACACTTTCTACAAGCTGTTACAACTTTTCAGATATTCTGAAGAAGACCGCGACTTTGAAGAGCAAATGCTAGCGAAAGGTTTAAGGCTGACACCCCTTCAAAAGCAGCCGGTAACAGAAGTGATAGATAAAATATGTTAGCTTTATTAATTTTACCATTATTATTATACTTATGTCCATTATAAAAATAAGTTTTTACACTTTGCCATTTTGGTACTAATATTACATCCTTACGTTCGTTACTCTTATTGTACAGGATGTTTTAATGATGTAATATAATTTAAAAAAACTATAAAAGCTTGATACCAAGATTTCTGTTGAGGTCACATTATTATTGTACCTATCTGAAAATAATATAAACAATGTAGATTAGACATGTATAGCAAAAATTACCAAAATTATTATTAATATAATTTAATTTTACAATGTAATCAAGTACAGTAAACAATTTATTTCGGCTGGTCGAACTTATTTAATTTGACTAACTATAGGCTTACCCCTAGTCACATAGTTAGGTGATACCACATGAGACTGGATGGGTTGCACATTTTTTGCGATAATTCAAGGAAAATTTAATACGAGATGGCGTCATTAAAAATGTGCAATTTGTCGCCTGCATCGTGGTGACTGTATTTTTTTGTCATTTATCGCTATTTATTGTTTTTAAATATATCTATTTTTAAGTGACAAGAAAATTTGTGATTCATGAATGTATTTTTTGATAAGTGAATTGTAAGTAATGTACAGAAACGTTTATTTTGTGAATGCAATTATTTAAGTGTTGTTTTTGTGTGAATTTAATAAAAAGGCTTTTATATATTATTACTATTCTACTGGGAGGTGGCATAGAGGAAACATTCCTTTATGGAGGTGGTGACCAAAATGGGTCCCAGTCACGAACTTATAAATTAAGATGGACTGCTGATCAAACAGTTGCATAGAGGTAGAAATGGCCCTAGCATGGGCGCGGCCATGATGTGCACGTTTTAGTTATTTTCTAGGGGAATTTTCCTAGTGCTCAAGTTTTGAGACTATTGCAGCCTTGGAAAATGGCATGTGTCACAGTAATTTATTTAGAAAAGGTGAGGTTAATGCTTGTTTATTAGTTGATTTGAATTTCGCGCCAAGTGAGTGCACATCATGGTTGCCCCCATGTAGGTGTCATTTGTCAATTCAGCATTAGCAGTCTATCTTAATTTATAAGTTCGTGGTCCCAGTACAGCAACAGGTAGGATGTCTAATTTATTTCAAAAAGCTTCTCCAGAACATGTACCAGGATATTTATGAATTCTTGTTGTACGGTGTCAGGTAGTTTTTTTTCGATCAAGTAACAAGAGCACCCAAAATGACCACCAAGCACGGATGTGCTGAAACTCGTATGTGGTAGATAATGCCACTAAAAAAAAGTGTAAAAATGCATTGTTTAAGAATAGGTCATACCTCATACCTTTGTTTATTCATCTCGTACGTAAATAATACACCAACATATTCTTAAAGGTGAAATTGCCTGACAGTGCGAACAATTTAGGACTAATGTAACCATACATTATGAATGCCTCATATGTAGGCTTACCATAATTTTGAGGCACTAAACCGGGACAGAGTCACTAGTAAACACAAAAAATAACAAGTTCAAAAAGTGATTATAAACGATTTACAAAAAACATTGATAGTCTTTTCCCAAAAAATTAGTTACTTCAAGCAAATTCGATTTCAGCAATTTAACCAAAAAATCCGTCCACAAGAAAGTAGCACTGCACATGTACCTACATACAACCTATTCTTTGACTTGAGGTCGAGGGAGGAGGGCTTTCATTACAGTATAGGTACCATGAAGGATAAAACTAGTTCCACTCCCCCTACACCCCGTACTTTGATAAGAGGACAAAAAGAAGGGCAATAGTTGATAGAAAACGGTTCCTTTCGTTGAGACCTTAATTAGAATACAATGAGAGATAAAATTAATTTTTAACCCCCCCCCTCAGGCCCCGTCGCTCTCTGATCTCGAAAAAGAGTTGCACAGGAAAGTTATAGTTTGTAGAAACCAATTTATTTCCACGAGACCTTTCATTAGAATACCATGAACGGTAGAACATGTGTTTACCCCCCCCCCCTTTTTTTTTTCTAAAGATTAACTTGGCACCATTAAAGGCATGCGTATGCAAAATCATGTAAAAGTTATTCACGTTTTACTTTCAAAAACAGCATCTCGGGAAAAAATTTGTGGGGTGGTTCCCTTTTAGACAGCGAAATTTAATGGTCGTCTGGCACACCTTCAATAAGGTATAGGCTACCTACTGCAAAAAATTCTAGGACTCTAGGACCATTCCCCTAGAAGTAGTTCAAAACGGTAGAAGTGGGTCCGGACGGATGGACAAAACGCAAACAATAGCACGCATTTTTTTTAATTCGTAAAAAATGCGCTAAAAATTGGATTGCGCAAATACAAAATTTATGTTGCGCATCCACAATATGTACCTACTAACACAGAAAACCCGGATATTCATATGTTCTTTGCAACAAAAATGATACAAGACCCCATTTTTTGGAGATTTGGCCAGTTTTGGGTTGTAACTTTTTGGCCCGTTAGTCTAGCTGAAAAACAATAGCGACCTTTGTTATAACCTTCAGAACATGCGTACCAATTTTTGAAAGCGATCCGACGTTTTTGCCCAAAGTTATCGTGCACACGGACAGACGGGTGGGCAGACAGATGGTCTAACAGACAATACAAAATTGTGTCTCGGGGATCGTTAATAAACGGCAAAAGTGTAAAATTATGGAACTTGTAAAAATAGTTTTTAGTTTTTTTACAATAACTTTTTTAGCAATAAACGTAGAAAAAATTCCTTCCTTGGTGCAAGCCTCGACATCATAACGAACCAAATAGCGAAAAAAGTAGAATAATAAATTGCTCTAAAGAACTAGTAGCGTCCAGACGGATGGACAAAGTGGCCACACTAGCGACTTTTGGAAATGCGCTAAAAATTGTAGGTAAAAAAATGTTTCATTCAAACAACCACGCATTTATACTCATTTATGACACCAATTGTACTTTGCGCTGGAGTGCAGAGTGTACTTTTGTTAACAAATAATTACGTTTCTTAATTTTTTCATAAAAATCGCCACAATGTAACACGGTCATTGAAAGGTGCCAAGGGGAAATATTTCCGCTATCAGTTATCTGACTCGCGCGACTGCAACGCAGCCCCCGTAACAGCTTGTTGTCTTATACTCTTGTCCCTTTTTAATACACTTTTCGGCAGCAGTGCATTATTCAAATTCAAACGCAGACCAATCAGGACCTAAATGGCAAACCGGCCATGACATATAGATGTAAAACGGGGACAATCCAGATCAAACCGGGACATATGGTAAGTCTATATGTATGGACTACATAAGTCTAAATCATGAGTATTATTGGACACTTCTGTGATATACAAGCACAAAAAATACCCTCAAGCAGTAGTTGTATACGTACAGATTTAATGTGAATATCGGATTGAGACACCACTACTGTGTACTCTCTCTATATGTGATTTGAGGGCGCCCTAATTGGTGTAATATGCCATAGCAGTTAATGCCTTCAAACAAAAAATAAATGAATGCTTGCATTGAACAAATCTATACTGGCTTTTGTTTCTTTATTTTTTTGTACTTTGTGGACTGCAGTAGCATATTTAGTAGTCTTCCATTTGAGGGATTCAAAAGATGAGTTTCATAGGGAGGGCGATTAATATGGTGATAGTAAACAACGAAATGTTAACTATAATTTAATATATGGAATGATTACATTCAAATGTACTTTGCACATAGTCATTATATACTTATTAGTTATTAGCATGGGGATTTCACTAGCAATTTGAGTATTCATAGTAACAATAGAAATATTACCTTCCTAGAATCAAATAAAATTCATGTAGATAATTATTCATAAAACTGAAAAAATCAAAGCTTTGCAGGTGTGTACTGTTTGAGTTAGAAAATGTTCCATGCCATCACCCATATATACTTGTTTAGGGTGACCATATGTACGGAATTTTGCTGTATTGTACGGAATTTTGACAATCTGTACAGCGTCGAGTGATGTACAGCCAAATGTACAGCATTATATCGTTCAATGTAAAATAAGGAGTATGCATATTGCTCCGTTTATTAAATTTGCAACTCGGCTTTGCCATTCCGGGCTTCCGCACAGTGTGGAAGGCAATCGATTCGCGCGACTCGGCAGTCGTCACTCGGTAAGTTCTCACCGTACCTCACCCACCTAGGTCCTAGAGCATGTGATGCGTTATAATGCTGCGCCAGTGATTTTTCGAAAAACGTGTTTTCGTTGAGGTTGAGACCAACTAGAGTCTAGAGTCTAGACTAGTCTTGTGTACTCCTCTACTGGTGTAACTTAGGACAGTCTGGCGAGGACTTTTTGTCAAAAATTAAAGATAATCAAGCGTTATTGAAAAAAGTTCATTCAACTGAGAAATATCTTTAAAAATAAATGGCATCATAAAAAAAACTGTTTTATTATTTGCTGTACAGCATTCATGCTTAAAATATATGGTCACCCTATACTTGTTCCTGGGGGATTGAAATTTTATGTGGCATTTATAGATTGATTACCTACCATAAACTATTGGAGACCCCAAAGCCCTACCTCAGTTCGTGCCTACCTCTAACCAATTCAGTTATGTAAGATCTACTTCATCGATATATTCAAACAGCAAATGAAAAACCATAATGCAAATAATACTTTATTGTACAATGACCACACGATGAACTTTTAAATGACTGACTAAATTCGATTTCCGTTTTGTAGTATAATGGCAGTGATAACAATTGAATTCTTCGAAACCATGAATCCATTTCACATGAGAGTTTAAATATGCTCTACATTTGGCGACGTAATTACACTGTTCACAATTAAATTGTTGTAAGCAGTGATTTCTCCGCACATGCTGAATTAAATTTGTTCTCCGATTTGTGGTGTAGGTGCATTCTTGACAATTAAATTCTTTTGGACCATGAGCGTCCTTTTCGTGTGCTTTAAAATACGCTTTACATTTTGTGGTATAAGTGCACCGTTCACAATTAAATGTTTCGAGACCATGACGTGCCTTCGTATGTTCGATTAAACTTGATTTCAATTTTGCACGGTATCTGCACTGTTGACAACTAAATTCTTCCAAGCTGTGGTGTCTTCTCACGTGTTTAATTAGATTTGGTTTCCGTTTTGTTGCGTAGTTGCATTGATCACAATGAAATTTGTCCGAGCCGTGATACCATTTTTTATGAGCGGTAAAGTATGATTTACATTTTGTGGTATAATTACACCACTGGCAGTAAAATTCCTCTAAACTGTGATACCTATTCATGTGTTGCGTTAAGTTTGATTTACGTTTGGTGGTGTAGTCGCATTGTACACAAAGTAGTTGTTCTGTACCGTGAAGCCCTTTCAGATGTGCGACCATATCCGATTTCCTTTTTGTACTGTAGCTGCAGTGGTGACAATTGAAATTTTGTAAACCGTGGTGCACTCTCACATGATCGTTTAAATACACTTTATATTTTGTAAAGTAGTCACATTTTTGACAATTAAATTGTTCGGAGCCGTGTACTCGTTTTTTGTGCTTGATCATATCCGATTTCCGCTTTGTGGAATAGTCGCACTGTTGACAATTTAATTTTTCCAAACCGTGACACCCTTTTACGTGTTCAGTTAGGCGTGGTTTTAATTTGGTTTTGTATTTGCAGAGATGACACTTAAATTCCTCCAAACCGTGACGTCCTCTAACGTGGCGGGTTAAATTTGATTTACGTCTAGCCTTATAGTTACAGTGGTAGCAAATGTATTCTTGTGAAAACTGTTTCTTATTACCAAGCATGCAAGTTAATGAGGCCTTCATGCCATGTACGTCTAGTATTTGCATTGTACAAGCTGCGGGCAGTTGCCGATAGTTTAAAAATGGACAAACTTCATCAGTAGTAGTATCATTAGATTCCTGTTTCAATTTTATAGAACAGTAATTATATTCTTGCTTTATAGGAAGGTCTTCAACAGCAGAGCAACTTTCGTTCTTTGGTTCAACCTTAATTTCTACATGCTCAGTACAAGGAAAATTTGTGGTTACTTCCTCCGGTAGTTCATTCTTAATAACTTGCAACATGGCCAAAATCACGTATAGAGGTATTTAATTACTTAAATTGTGTCCCCTGTTGTTCATGAATCTCTTCAAAACCGACATAACCTCAACATCAATAACAAAAACACAAATCAAACCCGTGTGGGCATGCGTAATACAAACTGTAAAATGGGACGGATTAGACTGGTTTGTTAATTTTTAGTAGAGACCGCACTCAGGGCGTCGGCAGTCGGCACTATATACCTACCGTTCACGTTTGCTTCAAATTCGGAGTATCTATGAACATTTTGACATTTTAGTTCGCATAGTCATTAATAAATATATTTTAGGCTATAAATGAAGACAACCATGAGACTACCGCGCACTGCTGTCAGCTTGCTACATTTTTACCACCCACACGTTAGGTATTACCATTTCATACAAAGGTATTACACTGGGGCCAAAAATGACCCCTAATCAAACAAAATCTCGAATATGTCTGTCGGTTCGTCTGTATTATCATTTCCGGTTAAATGGCTGGTTCAATTAGAATCAAGTTTGTTACACATATTCTTAGACATAAAAAGGCAGAATCGCGCATGCGCAGGTGTTATCTGTCCTAGCCATAGCAAATTTTTAAATATACATGTGAAAGATTCTACCCTGTATATACAACTTACGACGATACATACATTTTTGAGAGTTGGCAACCATGCAATTTCTAAGTGAGAAAAAGCTATCTGCGCCATCTAAAAAGCAGTAATGTGGGTTACGTTGGGCATGGCAGTCGTGAACGCATCGATCCATAAATGTTTGTTGTTATTTTGTATTATTTAATGCAGATAGTAATTTTTGCATTTCTTTATATCGTATGCCGTATTTTATATTTTTTGTGTGTTTCAACCTTTGTTTTTGAAATTTACTTGATTTAACCGCAATGCAGAATCATGTTTAATACCATTATGCTATTGCTTGTAATTGTTTACGTTTTTGGTGTAATGCTTGCTTAATTTATGTTTATTGATGTTGATTGCTTGGTCTTGTCCCTGAAGTAACATTCATATTGATAATTTTATTTTAATATGTGGAAATTACCGATTCGTTTGATGTATGTACTGACTTGTTTATAACTACCATTTTCTCCGTGAATGAAGCAGTCACGGGGGTGGTAAAAACTGTAGTCAAAATTGAGCTACGACACCTAATTCCGTGATTACGAGATTACGCTAATCAAAACTCTTCAGTTTAGAATCTATGTACGATAATGAGTGGCGATTCAATAATTTCCACATATCTTGTTTTTAGTTAAATTTGCCTACATGACCATGTAATTTTCCATCTTGCTTTTAACAAAAGGACTTTATTGCACCAAAGATGAGTCACATCCTGTGTATTTCACCCTTTCTTAGAATCTTGGTACCTGCTTACCTGACCCATAATTCCCAAAACTTGTTTTTAACCTATATATTACCTCTTGGAAGTCTACCTGCTCCTTTTTGTGATGTTATAATTTTATGTTACACATTCACATCATTACAAAAATTAATTTTACAACACAATTTGATATTAATTTGACGGCTGGTTTTTTTTATTGGTAAGTTCTTTTTTTCCCAGCCTATTTCTATTCTGATTCGGTGAACTACAATTTTTCAAAGTTTATCTTTGCAATGTAATTTATTTGGACTTAAATTTCCGAGCTTTTACAATCAATAATAATTGCGATCATTATTAAACAAACGTTTCATAATTTGGGTGTTTTATTTTACGTTCCTTCCCTACTGTGCTTCAGGTCATAGCGTTGTTTACAACTAACGTAAGGGAACCCTGCCTTAGATGTTTGATCACGAGCCACTTTTCAAATTTAAGTGGGATCTTGTTTAGTTTTGAAGGGAATAGTCCAATGAATAAAGAATACCAGGAAGGAGAAGATCAACAATATACGTGAGACCGCGATGGCTTTTGCAAATGGCGGGCAGTAGTTTCCTACTCCAGTGGCGTACCTACCTTACAGTTGTAGAAGAATACAATTGTAAATAATTTTACACGAAAACAATCTAAACCCCCATATGTGTCTACTCCGCCTATGACTTTTGTTTAACTAACCTCAAACTACATTGCCATAAAAAATTTGTAAATTTACATGTACCTACTAAATAAAAATAATGTTGGTATCAATACTTACACATGAAATGTAATCCCCAACTTTTATTTTTTTCCATTTTGGAGCAACCACAAGCACAACAACTAACCATTATTTTATGTCACTGCAAAAGCCACAACAAAAATCAGTCATAAGTGGCTTTTGAAAATGACCGACTTCCGTCCCGCTCTCTCTTGTATACAACCTGAGTTAATGCTCCTTCCGGTATTCTTTAAGGTAAGTTCATAGCTCTCCGTTCATACGTTTCCGTTTGTCCGTTAGCCAATCAGAAGACAGCAAATTTTTAAATCGTACGTCGTCCGTTTACGACGGAAAAGTTTGTTGAAGTTGAACATTTACGTTTCCGTTGGTCCGTTTTTAACAAGAGTGAGGTTATGTTTGGTATGTTAACAGCGTTCGCCTATTCGTTCTTCACGGTAATAATCAGATAGCAATGTGTTCTTACTTTCGTACCATTTTCACATACTGAAAATCACGGAGGGTACACTACAAAATAAAGTTTTCGTACTTCCGAGACTAAAGTGACCACTTCACTCCATTATGACAAGTACTGAAGTGTCACTTTTTGTCCCGCCGGGATTAAATTTTGACGAAAATCCCGGAAGGATGAAATTACTAACAAGGCAATTTCAGTAGGTTGTTCCACATTTTGTATGCGGCACTACTTCTTAAACGTATCGTACTGCTGCTCATATAGTTTTTTGGATTTCGGTGGTATCAATTCTTTACCTAGTTTGGCTGCTTTTTATGAATACCAAATACACTTTTGTCACCCACCACCAAAATTATGACACTAGCAATGACAGTTTCCAAATTATTTTTGTTACCACAGCATAGGAATTGTCGTACCAACGCTTCGTTCCTATGGTAACTTGTTAAGTAGCGATTTTTTGAAAGAACGCGTTCTCTAACTCCATACATATTAAGTGTTTCAGTTTCGGAAGTACGAAAAATATCGTATATACCTTGCGACTGAAGTAGTGTCTTAATCCCTCAGGTAAATTATGGCCCTCCCTTCGGTCGGGCCATAAACTTTACCTTCGGGATTAAAAGTACTACTTCAGTCCCGCGGTATATAATATACTATTAGGTTATGGTTATACTTGCAAATGTACAATGTAGACGGATTGCTATTAACCTTAACAAAACGTACTATCCGTTTGACGGATCAACGCAACGGATGAACGGAGAGCTATGAACCATATATATATATATATGCTATGAACCCACCTTATGTCATTCGGGTGGCCATTTTTAAACGTTGCAAGATTGAC
Organism: Photinus pyralis; assembly: GCF_008802855.1. NCBI lineage: Eukaryota > Metazoa > Arthropoda > Insecta > Coleoptera > Lampyridae > Photinus > Photinus pyralis. The sequence continues at coordinate 31,488,953 of NW_022170663.1, forward strand.
TTTATTTCCGTGTTCTTGTAGTGTGAAGTTAGCGTAGAACCTGGGGTTTAAGTACACTACACATGTAATTGAATAAGTTACTCACTATCATTAGATAACACTTTCAACTTTATTTGACACGGAACATACATTAATATTTATATCGGAGTTCTGGTATATCTAAAAAAAATTATCAAATTTGAAAAACTAAAATTGGTAAAGGAATGGATTAAATTTCAGGTATTTCCTTTGTAATCTACTAGTTTAAATGTAGTTATTCCTGTAATAGATGTTTTATTACCAGGGTTCTTTATTTTCGCTGTTATAGGTTTCTTTTACAATAGTTCTTTGCTTCGCCGACAGAGGTCGTGCGTCGTTTGGTATCTAGGGACTTTAGGTATTGCTAAAGTCACTAAGGTATTGCGTGATATTGCTTGGTTGCAAATTATTTTTTTCAGTACGCCATTACTTTTTACCGATTGTTGTCTACCTTCTACCTTCATCAGAGATATTGTTTACGCTGTTACCATATATCTTTGGAGTGGTTTCTCTTTCTTTTTTTACCTGGGACTTTGTTCCATTGAAGCGGTTAAGGCGGATTTGTATAAGTTCTCATTGTTTCCTCTTTTGTTTTATGTTGTATCTACTTGGATATTACCTACTATACTTACGCAGTACGTGAATGATATCGCATTTCACTTGGACCCGCCATTTTAGTAAGAGTGACAGTGGCGAACGCATTGAAATAAATAACCTGGTGACCTACATACCTATATGAAATTTGTTCACCTGCACTTCTATATTTGTTCCTGTTGTAACCGCAAGTATTAATGAAACTGTTTGGAGATTAACGCTCTTGTAAATTGCTCCGATAGGTATAGGTATATAAATCTGATTTTTTTACATTATTTTGTTTTACTCCGAAGGATTTGGTCATTCTATTTGACTTGCATTTTGAATTGATTAGATTTCATTGCTGTTGAATGGAAGTTTAGTTATTTGTGCATCGTAAAGTAGTTTTCGTGAAGTTAACGCCACGTTTATATACTTTTATTTAGGTATGTATATTCACCGATGGTACGAGTAATCAGTGGTCGAGTCAAAATTTTGCCTTTTATGTGCCGCGCTATTCACTACCCCTCTTATTAACGAGCTCCTAGAGAGTTTATAATTTTACGGTGTATTATATAACAGTTGAAAAACTTTGACGCGCCTAGATTCTAGAAACTTTTTCGGGTGCCTACATAAGTACTTGACTGGAATAAAATTAAAACAAAAACTATAACCAATTTATTTAAGGATGTAAAGGTTTAACGTGTAACTCTTCAGCCAGTTGCTTACAAGTATTCATTTGATTTTTTACATATCGAACTCCACCAACTGAATCGACAAAGTTCATGTGATTTCTTTCAGGATCTCCTGGGACGAGGACAGGTATGGATGGATCCGCCTGAAAAGACAATATTTTAGTTCGCTGGAATAATTCAGGTAGGTAATAAATGTTTATACCGGTTCGCAATTACGTATATTTCCCATTAAGTCGCTCATTCTATCCTCGAACCCCGGCGCGAAGCAATTAGGATCGACTGCTATGAAACATTGGCCCAAATTTGCCACTTCTGTGGCATTTCCCCATTTCCTTATGTTGGACCCATAATTTGCACCTGCAAAATTAAATAAATTCGTCAAAAGATCTTATACTTATTATTTTATAGTAAGTAGTAACAAGTACTTACCTCCCAAAATTCCACAGAATATTTCTACTAGCATTCCAAGGCCGAAACCTTTATAACCCGAATTGATCTCAGGCCCTCCTAATGGCATCAACAATCCAGTTTCGTACGCAACATCCGGATCTGTGGTAATTTTCCCCTCGCTATCTTGTGCCCATCCTTCTGGAATGAGCGCTTCTTTTCGCCTTTGAATTTCAATCTGGGAATTGGGGGCGCATTAGGCTGTTTACAAAACGTTAATTTACCTTTCCTACTGCGACGGCAGTAGTAGCCATATCCAAAATAAAGTTATCGTCGCCTTTCGCCGGCGCCGCCAAGCATATCGGATTGGTACCCAAGGCCGCCTAAAACTAATTATTGGTTTCACTATATACATAGGACGGTAGTACCAGGATACCTGCTTGCCACGTGTAGGACACATGAATGGTGAAGAGTTCGTAAAACTCATCCCTAATAATCCCTGTCGCATTGCTTGCAATGCGTACATACCCGCAATTCCATAATGATTGGACCCTAAAGCGGGACAGTATGAGAAACTACTGACTCATTTAAAATGCCTATACCTTTAGCACAAACCCACCCTACACCTACAGTTTTAGCCTTCTTGATAGCTGCTTCCATACAAAAATTACCGACCACAGCACCTAAGGCGTTTTGTCCGTCGACCCATGCTGTTGCGGGCGTTTCTTGTAAAATTTTTGGAACTGCTTTGGGATCACATGTCTTAGCGTTGATATCGTCAATGTATATTTCTGGAAAAAGATTACACATGTTACAAGTGGGGCTTAAGTATCGACACGCTTAGCAATAAAAACATCAAAAGCTATATGTTAAATATTGTGAGACATTTTTCGTATGTGAAGCAGATATCCCCCCTCAACCAAGGGGTGAAAGCCATAGACACTTGAATAGAAAAGTCCGAAAATACGCGCTTCATTTTTTATGACGGATCACCTATGGTAAAAATAACTGGAACAATAGATACTTATATCGTATAATTAAAAATCCAACAAAAGTAATAGTTGTGCCATCTTTGCGAGTAGTGATGGGACACATCGAGTTTGAGGTTCGCCGGTATATCTCTTTGGTAACACATAATGTGACATATTTGGCAAAAAACGCCATAAAGGTATGGTTAGCACCTTAGACGTATATGTCCATTAACATAGCAGAGCAAGGTCAGCAGAACACAATCAAACATTGCATTATAATTAGGTGCTAATATAGAGGAAATATTCCTCTATGGTGCTAATTAAGTGCCCCATTCCCGAATTAAATACTCCTTTTTTTTTAAATTATTACATGTTCTGCCAGGTTCGTATGAACTCATCAGAGCTCTACCTCAAAAAACCAAGAAAATGAAAAGTGAACTAACTATAATTAGGTGCTAATTAAGTGCCCTATTCTCGAATTAAATGCTCCTTTTTTTTAAATTATGAACCTGGAAGAACATGTAATAATTTAAAAAAAAGGAGCATTTAATTCCGGCATAGGGCACTTAATTAGCACCTAATTATGCAATATGTTTGATTGCGTTCTGCTGACCTTGCTCTGCTAGGTTCATGGACATTAGACGTCGGGCAAACGAACGTGTTTTCTCAACAAAACTGGTGCGTATATAAAAGATTTTGCTGTTTTGAGTAAAAAAACAAAAGAAAAATTCGCTGATATTTCTCTTAGTTATTTGGGATTGTAATGTATCCATTTACAAATAAAATGAATAATAGCAACTTTATATTTTTAATGGTTGAGTTCCTCCCATGGCAAATGATTTAGCGCTCATTGACTTGATAATTACAATGCCAATGGTATATCGCACGCTACGAAAAAATTTAAAGTAACCAAAAGCCCTTGAAGTTGTACTTGATAGGTATTGATTTATCAACATTTCTGATACTTAAAGTATTTTTGCGCAATAATTTAATTATTTAATTAAAAAATTGATGCATCACTTGACTACCGCAATCACTTGATAAAGAGTTTTATCAACTTTTCTGAGACTTGAAGTATATTTTGCAGAGTAATTTAACTAACAATTAACTAATCTTATAATCGAGAAACATTTTATCCTCCTTATCAGGATTTTGCTGAATTTTGCTGCCGACATTTGTGTAAGAAATTTACTGAGAAAGCCACTTCTGTGGACATCACATGAAATTTTGCGGATGAGTATTGTATCAGAAGCAGTGGCGGCTCGTGCAGGGGGGCTCTGGGGCGCCGCCCTCCCTACAAGAAACACTAGATCACGTCGTAACGCATATTTCACATTTTATAAATGTTTAGTCATTTACCACAAATATTGTTTTCAAAAATTACATAATTTCCGAATTATTTATTTAAAAATAAAGGGGCAATCAGTTGTATGCATGAATGAAGCGCGCGTAAAAGCGCGGCCGAAGGGCTCTCTATCCTCCGCCCGAAATCCTCTGATGTTAGCTAGCCCGCAGACGCTATCGCGCCGGCGCGCTGAATGTGGTTTCCATGGTAACGATGCGTGCTTACATTTATACTGCGGGCGGAAACTGCAGAGCCCAGTTGCTCAGTATAAACGAAACGGTTTATACTATCACGTTTTTATGTCGTAGGCGTAAATTTGCAAAAAAAAAGCAAAGCAAATGAAGGTTTTAAATTTAATTATTAATTAATTACAACTGTTGTACAAAGCTGTTTCTGGGTATTAAAATGAATTAGAACTTGGGTATTTAAGGAAAAGAGATTGACAACGTTAACGATGTTATCAGTTGATTAATTCAATCGTATATTTATATAATTAGAATTGCTACGGTTAGGTACTGTCCATACTTCAGCGATTATTTGCAAACGTCAAATTGTGTTGCGTAATTTGATATTTATTCAGGAAATAAATATGTACTTATGCCAAATATATGCTCAAAAAGCTCTACTTCAGATCATTTCCTACTTCTAAGAAAAAGTCATTGAAAAATTCATTTTTGATAAAAACGGAAGGATAAAATTCCATTAAAAAAAGTACCAACATTGTAAGTAAGCATGTAACAATAAACTGTTGCTTTTTACAAATGTCGAAGTTTTGCTCGGCGCCCTTCCAAATAGAAAGCCCACCAGCCGCCACTGATCAGAAGGCACACATTCTACCCTACCCTTACAAAATTGCATGTGAAGTCCATAGAAGTGGCTTGCCCAAAAAATTTCTTACAAAAAAGGTGGGAAGCAAAATTCAGCAAAATGTTGATAAAGTTGTATCAAGATGGTAAAATGTGTGCCGAACTGACCTTCGGCTCGCTCGGCAATCAGCGCAATGACTTTAAATTATCTGATCAAAATAAAAAAGTTCTGCATCGGCAACGATTATTTTTGAGTGCAATTGTTGATTTACACCGAGGGAGCCGAAGGCGAGTTCGGCAGACAATCTACGCTTTTGATACAATTTACCACGATTTAAAATATGCGATCAGATACAAACACAAAAATAAAAAAAATTGGGGTAATGAGAGCATGGTATACAAAATGTGCGAGACCAACACTAACGTTTGACACAAATCGGGTAAATCGTGTACGGGTATGTTTTATAAGTCACAAACGCAGTAAGAACCCACGTTCTCCTTCAGAATCGGCTTTGAGCAAGCGAAAACCTAAGGAAGGGGAAATCGATCAATATTATTGAAGTACAGATACTTTCCGTGACCTCTAGTGGCAGAACAACTACGATATGAACCCTATACCAATAATATAAACTAGGACGAATTTACAGAAAAAAACATACAGATGGCGTAAAGAGTATCTGAAATTAATATTTAAATGGCAAAAATGGAAAAAACCGATACACAGATCATTACTTAACTTGTAGCTTTTTTTGTACCTTCTCATAGTGCAACGCAATAAATCATGTCACTTATTTGAAAATTTCAATACAAATCATCAAGCCCGGTTCTGCCTAATATAATCGTGTTCCGAAAAACCGAAAAAGAACCAAAAACCGGACCGAAACCGGTATTTCTTTCTGCACCGAAAACCGAACCGAAACCGTTATTCCTTCAGAAATGGAAACGTATTGAGCGGCAGAACCTATATTATTTTTTTCGGTTCTTTTCGGTTGTTTACGGTTTTTAACAGGTTATTGGAAGTTGGAGGACGTGCCGGCAACCACGTCCTGAAAATTGATAAAATATTACTCTATGTTTGCCATCGGTGGACGGTGGATGATAAATTTTTAATAAGGTGTCGAAATTGAAGGTTTTACGGGTGGCGGTGGCGGTTAGCCACTACTTAAAAAAATAAAAAAGGAGGAGCGAGGTTTTAAAAAATAAAATTGTCTGTTTTTTAGTAATAAATTAAGTGTAAGTACATATTTCCCTCTTCCTCCTTTATTCCCCTTGTCGTTATAAATTAGCTACACTGACGATACGTCACGTTTTAGTATTCATGACATTTTCTTCACAACAAATCACGTTGTTATAATGAATTTGTTGAATGACATACTTTCTGAAAAACTAGAACCGAAAATAACCGTTATGGACCGAAAAAAATGAGCAGAACCGAACCGTTATTTCTTTTTAGAACCGAAACCGGACCGGAACCGTTATAAATATTTTCGCTTAAATATAAACAGAACCGGAACCGATATTTCATTTGGGTCCGGGTCCCTGCTCGTAACTCGCTGACATTCGGTCCTTACGTCGATTGTGCTGTAAAACAGCCTTACTATTCACGGATTAATTACACCGACCACAAATTAAACAAAAACGATTTAAATTACAAAAATTGCACTTAGCACAAATTAAATTTTTGAGAAGGTTGTGTGTGTTAATAAGCGACGCTTTATGCGTACTCTTAATTGTAGCGTAGGTAATTACACTGATAGCAGTGATAGAAAGTTATTAACCCGAGTGTGTCTGAGAGTGACTGATGAATATCTTTTTTGTTGCGTAATTGCACTGTTCACAATTAAAAGACTTTGGAAATAAGTGTTAAACGACGATTTGTTAAATTATCCTCATATTGTTGATTGCATAATTGCACTGATCACATTTAAAATTCTTGAAGTAACGTGAAATGTTGTGTATTTACTTTTACAGTCGTAAAACATACAATTGTAAATAAACAAAATGGTGGTCTTATCCTCTTATCTCATCACTGACCTCTATTTAAACTGGATTCCATGTGATGCGCCGTGAATTTTTAGAGAAATTGAAACGTCCTGAACGTATTCGTGAGTCTGCGCTGTCTCTTTTTTTTTCAAATTTCCGTCTTATATTTTGTCGTTGATCAGAAAGAACCTGTAAAGGTACGTTTCCTATGAAGCGTCTGACGCGGTGCGGCTGACTCAATGCACCGCCTTAATAGAAAGCAATGGAAGCATGTTCTAACCTGCATGCGGCGGCCGTCTCCAGTTGCATGCGTAAAAGCCGCACCGCGTCAGACGTCAGACGCTTCGTAGGAAACGTACCTTAACTTGTAACTTGTTAAATACATACAAATAAATGATTGCTCGATTCCAATTGTCAAGGAAAACCAATTTACATTCTATGGATTTTTAATGCACGTATATAAGGTATAGGCACCTAACATGAAACATCACAACAATCACTTTATGCAGTACTCGTTTATGTCTACTGCGCATGACGCCTAAAGCTGGATTCACATGCATACGAAATCCGACGATACTGTAATCCGAAAGGCGTATGATTGGTCAACAACTCGTATCGTCGGATTTCGTATGCATGTGAATCCAGCTTAATATATACATTGCGCGAGGTCGTAATTTGTTTATTATTAAAACACAGCATCCATATTAATTACACTGTACTGCCACCAGAGGTCTCATTGTTAATCTGAATTAACTTATCGTATAAGCGTGTCTGGGGTCGAAATCGCCCCCTCACTCCCTCCTTGTTTCCCAGTTACAGTGACCAAAACTTTACCTCGACGGACCGAGGGAGAACGGGAGTTTGCGATCTCGCTACACGGCGCGTCCGGAAGGTCGCGTCGCGTTCGATACATATGCCGTAGCGTACCTAAATGTCATTTCTTAATTACCCTGACCTCGCCGCGCCCTTACCCTGCCCCCCGAGATGGCCACTCCGGTCTGAAAAAAAATCCACGAAGACATTCCCATAGTGTGTTTGCAAAACATAACAATAAACGAGCAATGCAGTTGCATTTTTGAACAGTGTGCAATCATAAATTGTTATAATTTAGGATAATCTGGAAGTCACGAGCGTCGTTAAGCTAACGGCCCGGTCATCAAAGTCAGAATCTAAATCGGAGTAGCCTATAAATCATAATAATATAGTTTTTAGTACGTTTTCTAAAAATAATCCTCAACCTTGATTAGAAGGATTCATTTTTTACGTTCGGTATTAATAGGACGACCTACGTTAATTTAATTAAGTAGCTTATATCACGTCACGTTCTTCCTCTGAGGTTACAACACACTGCGCCCTGAATGAAACTTCAGCAATGCCAAAATACTCGGCGATTACGATACGCGCGCGCCGAGGTATCTCTCGCTAATTTAAATTGAATTCAGTTTTATTTACGTAATCGATTCATTCCGTGGCTGTAATGTCCTCGATAGTCCGCCTCGACGAGAAGATCGGCTTGAAGCGATGCATGTATCCGTGGCGTCCCGACGGCCTCCAGGCATTCGACTATAAACCTGCGTGCTTCCTTCAGCGGGATTATCGGCGTTTCAGGGGTGTCTAAAAGGTGAAATTAGCGGTATGCTAAATAAAAACTGGAAGACCCAAGAATGTAATTTACTTACCGGCCGACATAGTTCGCGCTCGAATCTGAATCGTTTCTGGCAGCAAACGCGCAGCGAATAAGCGAAAGTACGAGATTGCCATTATTGTATGTGGGCATAAACGCGCGCAAAGCGCTCGTCGAACAAGTAGGAATCGAAATTATCAGCGTATTATCTCAATAGTGAACGCACACGTAGCCCGAAGGTTTTCACGGTAATGTTTTATAGAAACGTCGTCCTAAAACTTTTCGTTTGAATTTTCATTTTGCTTTATTTACAAATACTAGGTACTATACGAAATACACTGTCTACAGAAATCAGTCTACTGCACCAGGAGTGAAAAAACTTGCGTGTCCAAAACTAGTGGGAACCGCAACTCACAAGGTTACTACGTTGTAGTTTTTGAGTTTAGTTGTATAAGTTGATAAACCATAAATAAAATTGTGCAAAGCGTATTGTTCAGGCAACCCATCGTACTTTACTGCGTTGATGCTTTTATGTCCATCCAATACATTCATATATCTCTTATATATATGAATACATTACAGTGTATATAGTCACAGTGTATTACTGTGGTATAGTGTAGGTAATTATCACAATTTATTAATAGCTTGAAGGATGGCTGTTTGTCTGCTGGCTGATTATGCTGCTTCCAGAGATCGAAAAAATAAATTTTTTACACTTTTATTATACAGGGTGACTATGAAGATGGAAACAATGCTGTCACGCCAAACCGTTTGAGATATAGACATGTAAATTAAAACTGTTCCATTTGAAAGTATTTCACATATTTTGAGGTTACAATTTTTTTGACTCTTCGTTTTTGAGTGCGAACGCCATCTTGAAATGTTTTTAACTGTAACATAGGTCATGTGATACGTCATTAGAAAGCTTTTTAGCGCATTTCCACAAAAATAAAAAAATGCGCTTTTGCGGCCACTTTGTCCGTCCGTCCGTCCGCTCGTTCGTTGAGACGCTACTACAAGTGCCACCATGCTCAGAAAAGCCCCGGAAAATATGCGAACTAATTTTGAAATAATTCAAGCTAGCCAATAGAAAGTCTGCAAAACCACGCGATACATTCCGCGGCATAATTATTAATTATTCCGTTTTGACAGTTGACGCTTCACGTTATTTTAGTTTACACTTTTCCTGTTGTATTTGCTTTATTTTACGTTTTCCGTCTCTAGTTTTATACAAACTCGTCTTTTTTCAAAACGCATAGCTTGGATCTACGATCTGATAAGGTATGTAATTCCCTTAAAGTGTTTTTAAATTTTGTATCAGAATGTACGGTCTAAATTTCTAGCGCCCTCGGACACGCCTTGTCAGGGACTTTCTGAGCGTGGTGCCACTTGTAGTTATTTATCTTAAGAGCTATTGTTTTTTCGCTTTTTGGTTCGGTATTGTGTCGAGGTTTGCACCAAAGAAGGAATTTTTTCTGCGTTTATTGCTAAAAAAGTTATTGTAAAAATACCAACAAACCGTCTTTTACATGTTCCATAATTTTACACTTTTGCCGTTTATTAACGATCCTAGAGATCGTTTACAATTTTGTATTGCTGTCTGTCGTCTGTTCCTTTGTCTGTCTGTCCCTCTATCTGCCCGTGTGAACGATAATTTTGTTTAGAAATGTCCGATCGCTTGCTTGAATTGCATGAAATTCAATATGGGCATAGCTTACTTTAGCCACAGATAAAATATTTTTTCTATTTCGGTGTCACAATGATGATTTTGTACAACTGTTTTCGGCCGAAAACAGTTGTACAAAGACAGTGATTATAGTCGTTTTTTTTGGTAACTCATCTCTTAAGTTGACAGTCACTAGTTAGTACAAGTAGGTACTTCGTTGGGTACTTCCATGTTTGAACTTCAAAATGTCAGTCTTACTACGCTGCCAACCTAAAACTTAACGGCATAAAAAGTGTTCCCAACATAAAAACATGTTAGTTCTAATGTTCCCTATAGTTTCTGATAATGATTTTTTTAATTAAATTAAAGCACCGAAATAGAAAAAATAGTATGAAAAACGCGTGTTACAATGCTTTTTGTAATACTCCTATCTTGCGGACACTCGTGGCTACGCTTCGCGTCGCCACTCGTGCCACAAGATAGTCGTATTACAATAGGTCGCATTGTAACACTTGTCTAATATACTATTATCTGTGCTTTAGCCATATAATAATACGCAATGCCAAAAGTTGAGTTGAATCGATTCAAAATTCACAGCGCCCTTTTCGCATCTCGACCATTTATAAACCGAATTGCAAACTTTTTTGTTTATAAAAGTATTTGAATGAAATTTGATACATAGGCACTCGGAATAAATGAAAATCTAACGCCAGTTTCAGAATTTGGTTTTGCGCATGCGCAGTGCCAACTTTTTTTATCTATGGAAGCATTTAGGTAAATGAAATTCTTCTTATAAACAGATTAGAAATTAAAGTAGCACGCCAAACATGGATTGCACATGTGCAACGCTATCTTTCATATTTGTGGCCGGATTTTTATGATTTTAACAGAAGTTGCATCTTACAAATGGGAAATGAATACAAGTGGAAATGCGCTTTTTGTAAATCGTTTACGATTACTGTTTAACTTGTTTTCTCTTTATTACTACCATAAGCATGTATGGTGCAAAATTAGAAAGTATTAGGTAATACTGAAAAATTAGAAAAACCTTGCCATATGATTGGCTGGTTAATGTATTGCACTTTTAAATTAACAGAACGTGAAAAAATAATGACGTGTCACATGGCCTATGATGTTGCTATTTAAAAAACCTCATAATAAACCATGCCAAAAAAAATTTTTAACCTCTAAGTATGTGAAATAATTTCGTATGGAAGCGTTTTAATTTTTTATTTCTAACGATTTGCGTTTGAGAGCTTTGATGGTTCCCTCTTTAATAGCGACTTTCTACCTGTATAAAATCGATAAATGCGGCAATACATTACCCGTTTATATCTGAGCCCATATTTGGCAAAATGAGAGGTCTCTCGGACTTTTTTCTGCGACTTTCGGTTACGATTATTAAGGACGCAGTTTGCGATTTTGACGATTCTTCAACACATCGTTACTGTTATTGACGTTATTGCACCAAAAATATAAAAAAGTTAACAAAATCCGTTAACTTTTTGGCTCATTTTCCAACGAAATTGGGGTCCGTCCGAGGCTACTAGTTTTCAATATACTTAGTTCTTTATTTTTGTATTCGATACCTTTGTAGCTCTAGCACTTAAGTATACTGTGACTTAAGTAAGAAAAATCTTGGCAATCGATGTGCGCATGCGCAGACTGCGTAATATCAACTTTCTTGTGGAGATTTTTTTTGAGATTTTAACCCTAACTCGCGTCCATGTCGAAACTCAAATAAGCACATGCGCAATTAATGCACAGGGTCAACTTTCCTATTTATGAATATACTCCTTCGAGAAATTATCCACGCTGTGAGCTATCTAGCTTTTTGGGGAATACTTATCTAGGGAGCGAAAACCCTTGTCTTGCTTCGTCAGTGGCGTGTGTAAACCTATGCTATCGATCCTCTTCAATGCATGCGCCATCGTAAATAAAATTTTAGTCAAAATGTCACACCTCTTCCTAGCGCTAGCATTACAAACAAAATATTTAACGTAAATTTAATTACATTCTACAATTATTATGTACAATACTAATTATTAATGAATTTACAACTGTCCTTAAATTGATTGGTTTATAACAATTAATTATGAATTTATCACTTATACTTGTACCTTTGAATATAAATATATTCAAAGCTTGCACGCAAATTTGTAACCTGTAAATTTATAATATAAGATGTCTATATTCCTTTAAATACCCTGTATATTTCAACGTCGGATGCAACCGGTCAAGTATTTTTGGGATTTGGGTGCTTGGCATCACTTGTTGATTGTTAAAGCTTGTTGGTGGTGGGATTATTGCATTTTGAGTTGTATCATTGAATAATAAATCTGAATATTATTCAATGGTTGTATTCATAGAGTTTAGCTTTGTTTTTGGTGTTTGTGCGTAAGATCCAACCACTTTGGTGTCGGGTAAAGTATTTTATGTAGTTTACTCTTATGTACTTATATGAATTTTGCCATTTGTTATATCAGATATTTTCCATCTACCATTGTGCTAATATGTAATTTACAACATGCGAGGTGTTAACTAATATCCATGTGCTTGTGGAAGTCTACGATATCTCAGGTTTAGACCACGTTTAAGTCAGTTACACGGTCTACGGGTGTGTACCTATGTAGAATCTCGACTTCCGTGAAGTAGGGCATGCAATGCTAGGTGTATTTAACATTCGCGAATGTGTGTGCCTTGTTGTATGTAACTCATATCTTCTTACCGTGAGAGGGAGCTCGGACGCTAGAATAGAAAGGTATTCTAGAGCTAAGGCACGAAAAAATCCGAGGGCCCTCGAACGTCCAACTTTAGGGACGAAGTGCTGCTAACCGAAGGCCGTCCTGCCTATGGGCGGCGACCCATCTCTTAACCATATTCAGTTTTGTGTCGTTACGTGACCAATGTCAGGGGAGTGTTACGAAGCACAGGTAGGAGTTCCGGAAGTCTGGGATTTATACCAATGTCATTATGTGGAATCTGAGCATAATTGGGGGCTCCACGAGCACACTGTGTATTGTCATAACTGCCTATTGTTACATGTAACAATAGGCAGTTTGTTTTCGGGAACAGGTAGTTTTGGGCATGAACCTATAGCTATACTATGCGATCAAAAATGAGTATTTGCTGTTGAGTCACCTTTGGAATTTTTGTTTACATGAGAAATCACGCTTAACTTGAACTTCCAAAGGCGACTCGATAGCAACTCATTTTTGATGTTGAAGGAAGCTCTCTCAATAGGAAAGATATTATTCATTATCAATTATCTTCATTCAAAGTTTGAAACGTTTGCCAAGCTTTAAAATATTTTGTATCGGTAATTAATTCCTTATTCTGTATTACGATAAGTCCCAAAATTCCCTAGTTGAAAGCTAGATTAAGATATACATCGGGGATTTTTTAATGAAGTTCATATTGTTTAGAAACAACGGCCGATAAGATCATATAAACGGGGGAAGTACCTAAGTAAGTACTTAATCTGCAGGAAGTCTGACCTGTTTCACATGTGCTGTGTATATAAACCTAACGCATTTTCCCGGTAACTTCATTGCACCTCCTTCTGTAAATCAGTCAACTACCCAACAATGCCGTTTGAAGCATACGCTCAACGCAGACAAGAATTCAACATGAATATGAAGCCTACCGGTCCAGCCACCGATTCCTTTGGATTGAGCTATATCCACCACAATGGAGTTAGTGCATCGGCCAGTGCTACCTGTGTCCAAGGAACAGCTCCTGTCGGATCCTTCGGCCTGCACGTTCCCGTGGCAACCGGAGTGAATTTTACAGCATCAACTGCAGTGCAACATGGACGTAAACCTCAACATGAATTTGCGTTGCGCGGTTCAATTCCGTTGTAATTGCATTGTATTTTGTTGGGATTGGGGGTGAAAATCCCCCCCCCCCAAATCTTTGATGATTTTTTTATGTGAATAAAAATATGGTCGTCTATGGCTAATTGTTAGATATCATTAACTGTCCTGATATTGAAATAGTACAGTACATTGTAATTCTGGTCTAAAATTATTGTTACTTATACCGGCTGATTCAAATTCGAGGTCCACCATGGGGATCTCGGAAACTGTAAGAGATAGGCAGGTAGTTCAAATTTGGCAAACTTACGTATTTTGATGCTTATAACAAAATGCTATTTTGAAACTGAAAAAATTTCGACAATTTGGTATGTTCTGAAAAAATCGAAATTTTGCAAAATTGTTTTTATTTTTTACCGAAGTTACGTAAAAAAATATATTTCAAAATAAGTGACACATTTTAGTGTACTTAACCCCCAGGTTCTACGCTAACTTCACACTACAAGAACACGGAAATAAAGTCAACCCGGCAACGTTTTCAAAATGACCACCCGAATGACTATTCCCTCCAAAACTAAACAAGATCCCGCTTAAATTTGAAAAGTCCCACGTGATAAAACATCTAAGGATGGAAAATTACATGCAAATTTACCTAAAAACAAGATATGTGGAAATTATTGAATCGCCACTCATTTATCGCACATAGATTCTAAACTGAAGGGCTTTGTAGCGTAATCCCGCTCCTGCAAGATGTGTAATCTGCCCCTGGTTTCGAGCCTAGGTGTCGTACTGCAATTTTGACTATACTTTTTACCACTCCCGTGACTGCTTCATTGACGGAGAAAATTGTTAGTAACAAACAACAAGTCAGTACATAGATCAAACGAATCGGTAATTTCCATATATTAAAATAAAATTATCAAAACTTACATGAATTCAGGGACCTGACCAAGTAATCAACATCAATAAACATACATTAAGTAAGCATTACACCAAAAACGTAAACAATTACAAACAAAAGCATAACGGTATCACACATGTGATTCTGCATTACGGTTAAACCAAGTAAATTTCAAAAACAAAAATTGAAACACAACAAATATAAAATGCAGCATACAAAACATAAATACGATATAAAGAAATGCAAAAATTACTACCTGCATTAAATAACACAAAATAACAACAAACATTTATGGAGCGACGCGTTCACGACCGCCATTCAAGACAAGAGCCAAACGTATAACCGCCGTTCGTGCTTTCTAAGGGCCGGTTGTACAAGTATAGCTTAAGCAGAGTTTAAGAATTAAGCTGAGTTTAAACCGGTTGTACAAGTATAGCTTAAGCAGAGTTTAAGAATTAAGCTGAGTTTAAACACAGTTCAATTTTTTAGAGTGTTGTACATACTTCACTCAACAACTAAACGCAACTTAAGTTTTGTTTTATTTAAGCAGCCGATTTTGTTGGTTTAAGCTTAGTTTTGGTTCTTTGCGCATAGTCACCGATTTGTTAGTTTTGTTAGGTTATAATTTTATGTAATACCTGTTACCATTGATTAACATAATCAATGCTGTTACCCTCCAAATTGTAATGGAGTTGCATGCACTAACAGATGATGAAGATTTCCTAGAAGTAATTAATATAATTGGACGCAGAAGAGCAGCAAAGATATATAGGCACCGAGATAACCACTTTACAAAGTGGAATGATAAGGAATTTTTAAATAGATTTAGGTTATCCAAAGATTCAGTTCGTTTTGTAATTGATTTAATACAAGAAGAAATATCACATCCCACAAACAGGTATAAAAACGACCCTATAGTGTAGCTACCACCCAACCACATCGTATAATTTCGTTACAGAAACTTTGCAGTAAGTGCCGAGTGTATGGTATTATTGGCACTAAGGTATTTAGCAACTGGCTGCTTTTTGTCAGTTGCAGGCGACTTTATTGGCATCGATAAATCTACTGCAAGCAGACTTACTACAAAAGTCTGTCGAGCCATTGCCAGTCAACACCGCATTTTTATCAAAATGCCTACCACAGAGGAAGAAATGAGAGAAAGAAGTAGAGGCTTTTACATGATTAGTCGTTTCCCCAAATGCATTGGTGCTATTGACTGTACCCATGTGAAGATTATATCCCCCGGTAACAATGCTGAGATTTTTCGAAATCGGAAAAATTTTTTTTCTTATAATGTGCAAGCTGTTTGTGATGCAAGCCTGAGGATTCAAAATATTGTATGCAGATGGCCTGGGTCATCTCATGATAGCACAATATTTTTACATTCTCAAATAAGAAATCAATTTGAGAATGGAGACTTTAGAGGGTACTTATTAGTTGGAGATGCAGGATATGCTATTAAGCCGTATTTAATTACTCCTCTAAGAAATCCGATCACTCGTACTGAAAATTTATTCAATGAATCCCAAATACGCACACGTAACCCAATAGAACGGTGCTTTGGTGTGATGAAACGCCGATTTCCCATATTGTCATTTGGGATTCGACAACGCGCAGAAAAGGTCGAGGCTATAGTAATTGCAACTGCAGTATTACATAATATAGCTAGGAACTTTAATGATGCACTGCCAGACATAAATGAGGAAGAACAAGAAGCTATTGCAGCTGCTGAAATAAATTTCGAAGTGGAAAATGTTCCATATTACAACAATGGACTAAATAATGCTGTACGTCATCACCTTATTCACGAATACTTTAATCGCTTAGCATAGTGTACAGTGTATATTACGAACAAACTTATTGTTTAACATTTTTTAATAACATATCTTTTTGTAACTTCAAAATTTCCATTTTTAATTTGTGTTCTTCTTTCATACATTCTAGTTCGAACTCAGATTTTGTCTTTTTTATTTCTAAATTTAACTTATGTTCCTCTTCCGTATGTTTTAATTTTACTTTTTGTTCTTCCAAAACACCTTCCATTCTACTCTCTTCCAGTTTTGTTTTAGCCTCTGCCCACTGCGAAATCTTCTTGTTAATAACACCCTGGGATGTATCTAAAATTTTAAAATAATTAGTATTTATAGTACATTTCTGAAAGTGATTTTACCAGTGGTGTTTACACAAAGCGCAGCTGATTTTTTTCTTTTAAGCATATTAGGTGTGTACTTTTTCCAGTTTTTATCACCTACAAATTCAGAAGGAACTTAGATTTAATACTTTATGACCAGTACCGTATACTACCATTATTTTCGATATCATCTGTTGCAGATGGTTTTACGGTCGAACTGTAGTCGTGATCGTTAGCAAACTCTACTATCATCTCTGTAACGAAACAATATTGAACCACACACACACTTGGAAGTCCTTATTTACCATTACTAACTTGCAGGTCGTCTGTTTCTGGTATTTCAATTTCAACTGGAAGTAGTAAAATGTATGTAAATTGTTTATAATGTACACATTTTTTACTTACTAGCATCCCCATCAAATTGTGATTGAAATCCCTCTGCTCTTGGGCCAAGTATATCTTTAATGCCCTCTTCGGTGTCATTTAATGGGGTGTCTTTGTAAGGACCACCCCCAGTTCCCATTGAATACGTTTTATTTTCAGACAGTTTCTTTTTCACCCTTTTCTTTAGATTTTCGAACTTCTTTTTTAACACAGCTTCACTACGGTGGCTGTCGTTTACTACATTGAACTCCCGAGCAACATTTGACCAGGCTTCGGTCTTTTGTTGGTTCGTAACCGCATCTGTTTTTTTGCACTCTAAGACATGTTCATATTGTTTTACTAAACTGGTTAATATTGCCTCTTCTTTCGCGGTAAAATTGGCTGCACGCACTTTTTTTTCGTTAGAGCACATCGTTATAAATAAACTAGTATTGATTGAAGGTTAAGTTTATTCACAACAAATATCCAATTAATTCTTTATGCGCATGTTTGCACGTTGCCAACAACAGAAAATTGTGGTTTTGGTAAACGAAGTTTGAACGCAGTTTGTACAACGAGGTTAAACGAAAACTACGCTCAAAACTTGGGCGTAGTTTAGTTAAACCATCCCTGAACTTCACACTTGTACAACCGGCCCTAAGTGGCGCAGACAGCTTTTCCCCACCTAGAAATTACATGGTTGCCAATTCTCAAAAATGTATGTATCGTCGTAAGTTGTATATACAGGGTGGAACCTTTCAACATTATTACGGCCACTTTTTTCCCTCTAGTTTTAAATTTTGTCTTACGTTTCGTCTCCGGTTAACCATCATCAACTTTGTTTTTTCTTATGCAAGATATTTTTACTTTTGTGTCATTTGATAGTGCATTTTTTTCTGATTCTTCGGCAAAAAAAATGCAAACAGCTGTTTGAGCGGCCCGGTGCGTACACGTCTTGTTTTTAATGGTAAGGGCGCCGCTTGCGTGAAAAAACCATAGACATATGAGTATTAGCAAATGTTTATGGAACGAATCAGCAACGTAAAATTCAAGGCACCCGTGAACACGCCCGATTTTTAAACGTACGTTGCCGGTCCGTTCACGCAGTGGCGCGTGTGTGAAAATCGGACGTGTGCATCGGGCCTAAACAAAAAAGTAAACAGCTTTATTCACCAAGAATATGCCAACCACATGAAAATTTGCTTCATAGGTAATATCAGTTCCCCTCTTCCATAGCCTAAGAAAAATACCATTTTTGTTGTCCGAGGACCTCATGTGAGACTTAGATTTGTACGGTGAAAAAGTTTTTTTTTTTAATTTTTTGTTCAATAAAGCACAGAAAAGGGAGCTTAAATCAAAGAGTATTCATAATGTACTCTTTGCTTAAACTGTGGTTTAATTTTAAACATTCGGCTGCTCTATTTGAACATACCTATTGTCCAGAGTCTTGGGCGGATCATTTTTATGGATAACTAGATCGATATGAAATTTATTGAAAATTCTTGATTATTCAAAGTATTTTTGCTATGGTGAATTAAGAACTTTCATAGAGAATTTAATAAGGCAGTCATATGATGTAATAATATACAGGGTGTTCTATATACACAATTTTTGTATATTATCTGACAAATGCGATGTTGTTTTTTTAATTGCAGATTTTGATTCAGTAGAATTAACGTAATTGTAATTAAGTCTTTCTAACTCTACAAAGAAGGTTAGCAATAGTGGCATCTTAATTTGAAATAGACATGTGAACATAAGTTCCCGACAAAAGTTAAAGGTTGGATTAGTTAAATAATAACAAACGAAAGTATGTGCAATGGATGATCAATATGTATTTGCATAAGTGATTACTCAATGAAAACATAACGTGAATGCTATTCTTTAGGTATTGGTACAGTTTACCCTCATTTTGTCATTGTAGTTTATCAAAATATAATAGACAGGATAAATTGTTCCGGAAAAGTTTGTTCCTTTATTACAAGTTGTGCGTCACCTAACATGTGAATAACAATAAAATAACAGCTCTAACACCAAATGGTACTCAAAGTTTATTGCGTTCAACAAAACTGTGGACATTTTTTTAATTAAGCCCTCTATGGACTACACCGTGAACAACTTCCGTAAGGTGTCAACATACATAGAACAATTAACTAAGATGTTTAATGTTATTAGCATAAATGCAACATAGTTTAAAAATAAATATATATATAATATGATAAGACAAACAAATAAATATAAATTTATTGAGGATAATTATTGAAGTAATTATTAGCGTTAGGAAATCGTTCTGGAGTAAAATCTTCATTATTTGTTAATCCAGATTGCACGCTGGAACGTAACAAATTGCGATAGGCTGTTTGTATGCTTAAATCCGCTCCGGCGGCCGCCGCCACCGTTTCTATGGGGGCAACCGAAGAGAGTCCACTTGCAGATACAGCTTGCCGAACACTTTCTACAACGCAGGCGGACATTCATTTATTATTAATTTGGTTGTAACTCACCTGTGATGACTTGCGGAAGACTTCCTTGTGGTTTAGAATTAGTAACAATTTTACGTCTCTTACTAGGCATTCCAGAAAGGTAAGCGTCACTGAAGGGTGGTTGGGAATTTTGCCTACGTTGTCTTTGGGTGTCTCTCGCTATTATTGGTACCCAATCCTACAACAAATTGCTGATTTTTCCGTGCTAAAGTTTTTAGATACATACGGAAGGCACCTGTCCGTGCCAAGATTCGGAACCAAACACAACTTGGGGTAAAGGTTCTGGATCATCCGCCAAGTTTATTGCAGGCAAAGTGCTTTGTTCTGGAGATGAACCACCGGCTGCAACTACTTCGTCATCTACCTGCATTAACTATTTAAAAGTTATTACAGTGTACTCCAAATCTTAACTTACCTCTACGTGTGTAGTAGTGGAATTTTCTTGAGGGACGACTGGCTCGTTTCCCAAACTGGGCGTGATCGCGTCTATCTCTCTTACAATGTACGGCTGTAAAATACTTTCGGGTACGTCCAACGTGGACAAAACTAAACTCATTTGCCCTCTACTGGTCATCAAGGTCCACTGTTGCAAATCTTGTGGTATACCTTGCATGTACCGGGTCTATAAGAAAACCATCAATACGAAGAGAAAAACGTTCGTAGACTTTACCACAATTAAATTAAATATGTTCTCCACGCCTTGGCGACCATTTTGAGATGCTCGCACGGCTAGCGCGCATAATTGTCTACCAGTCGTACGTATTTGATCCACCACCATTTTTAATGAATTCGGGCTACGTGATGTTACCAGAGAGATGATGTTCGGAAGGCGAGCTCTTAAAAGTGTCTGAACAGATCTTACTATGTCTATATCGTCGCGCGTCGGTAATCCACCCTAGAATAAGAAACGTGGACTGTAAGACAGATGACAATCTTAAAAACTAAAACCGCCGAGAAATATTACAATGTACAACAATAAAATATTGTGGTGAAAACAACGTCATGTAAACGTTATTTCGATCTAAACACTAAGAACAATTAGGGGACACTCTGTATATGAGAATGTAAATGTACAGGATTATTTACAAAATAGTTAAGAGCGCGCTGCCAGAGTGGTGGGGGAGCTTATTGCCTTTAGTTTAGATTGTTACCATTTCAAAATCAGACGGATAACGGCAGATGGCGCTAATGTTGTCTGAAAGCATTGTTTTTATCTGGAAAATTCGTCGCGTCCTTCGGAGACTTTCGCACGTACATTTGTAGTCAGGATATACAAAGAAAACAAGATTATGCTAGTTGGAGCATGACGTCACGTAGAACTTTAAAATCGGGATTCTGAATTTGTGTTTTTATGATTTGAATTTGTATTTCGCTATAGATAAGGACACATCTGGTCATCGCGATAAGTACTTTTATTAGGCGAAAATTAATTAACGCACATGTTTTATCGCTGTTGTGAGATAGCGAAGACGCAAGTATTTCGAAGAATTGCGCGTTTCTTATTGGAGAGGTGGGGACGTTTGGCGCGTTGCGTCGTTGATTTTTAAAGTAGATTAGATTATGGTGGAAGTGGTGTTTTTTACTGGAGACGGGTAAACGCGATTGCTGCTGTTAGTTTTCGTGACAGTTCAAAACCGTGTACATTTGTTTACGCTAAATTAGGGGCAGTCAGCTGCATTCGTTATGTGGGAGATGCAGTCATTTTTTTATAATAAACCTTTGCAGAAGCGTCATCAATTATTAATCAAATATAATCAAGTGACTTATGACAGGCTCGTCCTTCATTAACAGACATGTGCAAACTATTAAAGAACTTCAAGTGAAGACTCTGTACTTACCAAATGTTCCAAAAACGGTTCCAGTTCAGTCAATAACCTTTCAACGCCCCTATCTATCGCCGCCGTAGTTTGACATCCGTCAAGTACGCGATACAAAAAGAAGTTCCTCAGCTGTGTTCTAATACGAATCAACGGCTCTAAGCGCCCGCTGTTTATGTGTATGACGTCGCTAAAAGCACGCTTTGTTAGGCAACGAGGGAAAATGTAAGCGCATGCGTACCTGATCGTCAGATTGCGAGACAAAAGCATGATTAAGTCTGAAAAAATACTCTCTCCTTCAGTGTGGGTTTCGTCTGAGAACTGTTGCAGTAATTGCGATATTGTAGGCGACGAGTTGCGTAGGAAACTATCGGAGAGG
Source organism: Photinus pyralis (assembly GCF_008802855.1). Lineage (NCBI taxonomy): Eukaryota > Metazoa > Arthropoda > Insecta > Coleoptera > Lampyridae > Photinus > Photinus pyralis. The sequence goes on from NW_022170663.1 coordinate 31,510,910, forward strand.
TTCTAAAATGTAGGGTATTAATGGCGCACTTTACCAGCTAAAATTCACCATGTGTTCCAGGTTGGATACCCAACGTGGACTGGCTGCAGGTGGATTGGAGCTTTGTGTTGTGGTAGATGCGTTCGCCGTGGCTGATGGAGGTGCGCCTTGTTGGGTGCTCGTGTACGCATTGTGAACGGTATTAATGATTGTTCGCATAATGTTATAAAGCGGATTGTTCTGTTCGGAATTTCGTGTTTCGCCGCTACCGTCTGGGCCGGTTTGGCTTGCATTGGTGCCAGCTTGGTTGGTGCCGGTTGGAGCCGTCGTCACTCCAATAGTCTGATGTTGTTGCCGCCTTCGCGTTACGTGGTGCGAATTGCACGGAAGGAACGGATCGAATCCTTGCATGGCATGTTGGGCCAAGTGCACGTGGGGTCGTGGTGTAGAGCGCGTATGCGTAGCGGTGGTGGGTTGTGTTTGAGTGTTGCCTCTCGCTTGCGAATTTTGAAAGGGCGTTACACGAGCGGCGCCGCCGTTGGAGGTAACCGCGGCACCGTTTTGAGACTCGGTAGTTGCTTCAGATTGGGGGGCGCTAGGCGTGGCCGATCCCGATACGACAGTCGAAATGTTACCTGTGGCTCCCTGTGCTCCTCTGTTGATTATTTGTCCAGCCATTTGCATTATTGACTGTATGAGTTCTGGTGGAGGATTCAATGCTCCTTGCAAAACTGTAAACATTTAATAAGTGTTAAATGAAATTTCCTAAAAGAGACAGTCGATCTGATCATGCAAATAAATTGAGTTTCTATTTCAAGTGGTAAACTAGTAGCCATAAATTTTTATTCTTTTATTCAAAGCTAATGTGCCTTATGTTGAGTACTCTCACCCAACCAACTTCACTCACAACGATGTACCTTATGCGTGGGTCACCTAATCGACTTCCCCGGCCCCACTGCGCTCATTTGGCTTGTGACGCTGAGAAAAAAAGCCCTGTTTTTCAAAGAATGCATTTTTTATTGCACAAGTCCTAAAAGTACCTTACTAAAATAATGAACATCGTCAGTTGCAAATGTTAAATGTTAAGATGTGCTTTAAGACTGGATTTATGTTTGGTGATGAAATGGCACTGGGCACATTTGATTTTGTATTTTGTTTTATAATTACATTTATCACTAGTTGCATAGTCACACTGGACACATTTTAAATTGTTGGTAGTCTCGCGTGTCAATGCCATTGCGCTTGTGCGGTGTTGTACGTACGGTGCAAAATATATCTCTGTCTTTGTTAGTGGAGGGCTATGGTTGGTAGAAATTAATTCCTTTCGTTGAGACCTCTCATTAGAGTACCATGAAGGATAAAACTAGTTCCACTACTCCCCCCCCCCTCCACCCCGTACTTAAGAGGGTAAAAGAAGAGCAGTAGAAAACGGTTCCTTTTGTTGAGACCTTTAATTAGAAGACAATGAGAGATCAAATTAATTTTTAACCCCCCCCCCCCTCTCAGTCCCCGTCGCCCACTGATCTCGAAAAAGAGTCGCACGGGAAAGTTATAGTTTGTACAAACCAATTTATTTCGATGAGACCTTTCATGTGAATACCATGAAGGGTAGAACACGTGTGTACCCCCCCCCCCCCCCAATTTCCTAAAGTTTAACTTGGTACCACTAAATCTTCACTAAATTTAAATTTTCGGCATAGGGGCCTTTTAGAGATTCCAATACATACTACCGAATTCTTTAAAAAATCGTTTTCTTATAATGTTGCAAACATTTTTAATAAATTGTCACCAACTTTACGAAGTTTAAGTATGACTACGTTTAAAAGACAAGTAAAGTTCCTTTTGTTAGATGATCAACTCTCTATCATGGCTTAAGGGGCTTCTATATTGAACATAAATTTTTGGTTTAGGAAGTTTTGAGGAGGGATTTATGTGTAAGTGTTAATGTATTTGTCCATATACCATGTTTAGTTCATGGTCATATATCATGATGTAGGGCCACATGGAAGAGCAGTGTATATCGCACTGAATGTGGTCCTTTTTCCAATGTGAATGTACTTTTTTCTTTTTCTTTTTGTTCTATATGTTGTTCATTGGAAATAAACATAATAATTATTATTATTAAAGGCACGCGTATGCAAAATCTGAGACCAATTGGTTGTCGTATGTAAAAGTTATACACGTTTTACTTTCAAAAACATTTTGGGAAATAATTCGTGGGGGGGGGGCCCTTTTAGACAACGAAATTTGATGGCCGTCTGGCACACCTTCAAGGTATAGACTACCTACTGCAAAAAATTCCAGGACTCTAGGACCATTCCCCTAGAAGTAGTTCAAAACAGCAGAAGTGGGCCCGGATGGACAAAACGCAAACAATAGCGCATTTTTTAAGAAATGCGCTGACTACATCTACATCCTTAGACAAAACTACAGGGGGAAGTTACACAACAAGAAACAAATTCAGCGAACAAGCATAAATTATTCACATGCCATGTGTAGGAAAAGCGCATTTTTTAATGCCCCAGAAATTAAAAATTTTAGTCGCAGTTCAATGATGGCCATTGAGTTTTTCAACATGCTACCTTACGATACTTATTCTTCTTCGTTCTCAAATATAAAATATATGTATAAATATATATAAATAAAAGAGTAGTAGTTGGTAGAAAACAATACCATGGACGATAGAACCAGTTGTATCTGCTTCTCCTCAATCCTAAAGTGGAAATTTCGGAAAGCTTTGATCACTTCACAGTTCCAAAGAATTATTTAACAGATTTTTGATTACCACCTGACGTTAATCCTGGATATGAATAGAAAAATATGACACGGGAACTCTTACACCCTGGATCGTAATTTGGGCTTGATTAAACACATCATTTACAGACACTGAAATAAAAATAGGCACTCAGGACCAGAGTGTAAATACCACGCAACAAGCAATCGATTGATACACGCTAGATTTAAAGAAAAATTTTAATCAGTTAATAATGGGCTCGTTCAGCCGTATTCAGCGCTGACACAGCTGTTTCCAGTGCCAAAGCGGAAAGTATTTTCGCTGAAAAAAATGGCCGCCGCCAAATAGTCAATAGTACCGCTACATTGGCGCTATGACAGCACTGGTCCGACTGAACGCACCCAATCCGTAACAAACACCAGGTGGCATTGCTTAAAAACCACACTCCTTTACTTTTGCTAGATTCTTGAAATAAATGACACTGGCTTTGATGTAAATTTAGAAGTAAAACGCTAACCAACTTTCTTCTATAATAGACTTTAATAAACACAAAGACTGACTACAGTCGAAGACATTTCCAAAATAATACTCAATTACGGCAGTCTGCCATACACTAAAAATGCGCCCATCAAAAAGCAACTTTTCCTGTCTGCTTCGTCTTCATAAAACCTTCTTCCCTTCTTTCATTTCTACCTTGTATCAAAATTAATGAGCGTGTTTCAATAAACTGAACAGCTATGTTTACTTTGGGGAAAAACATCTGCTTATCTTGTAACTAATTAGCTTTACGCAGCGACAATGAACTCTTATGATAATGACCGACTTTAGAGATAAACTTTTACAAAGCAACACGCAATTATTTACAAATGTCCCCTATCCTTAATACGCAATTCAACTTTATAATTACAAATCAAAATAAACAAAGCCATTGTTGAAACAAAATTAAATATCAAATAATTCTGATACAAAATCACATTGACCTCAAATTCAAATAATATGATCGAATTTGTGTTCAGTCCCAAATAACAACCACATTTAAACAATTTAACCAAAGATTTAAAAAAATTGATTACACATGGTGACCTAACATTACCATAGATGCTAATGCCAAGTAAAACGTTCGCACGACGTAGTTTAAACAGCAATATTATCGAGCTAGTGTTGTGCTGGCAAAAAAAGATGTTTTGAAAAAAAGTGACTCCATCACCATTACTAAAAAGATCATTTTCTTTTAACATATCACTTCCTTTTGTTCAATAATATTAAATAACTGGATAGTGGATTGCTCTGTATGTAAGAACTTTTGTGCATGATCGCTTTTCTTAGAAGAAAAGAGGTTTCCCTTGGGTGCATGTGCCCGTTTAAGAAGATCGCCACATATAAGGAAGTTTCTTACACGCACCTTCCATAATTACGCGCGTCTGCTACAGATTAAAATTTCAGAAAAATATCCATAAAGAAGACAATCGATTCTGCGTTAAAAAATGCGCAAAAAAAAGGTTCGTTCTGCGCATGCGTGCACTTTGCTTTGAGATGCAAATACGGCATGGTCTAATTTAAGTAGAACCTAATACACGCGGCAGCTCAGTCAACTTACTTTCGTTAGTATGATCCCCGCCGACAATAGCAGTCTCGAGCGAATCAATCGTAATACTTTCGGGAGTGACTTCCATAAAAAATTCGACAGGATTATTCATGGCTCCCGGCTGAGCGCTATTCGTCGTAGAATCGGCGGCGGCGGTTTGGCCGGACGTTTCCCTTGCGACGTTGCTCGGAACGCCGGCCGCATTGGAAGCTACAGACGCATTTGTCATATCGTATGTCTGAACAGATACAGTGTAATCGTTACCGAATTGTCCACTCGCGGCGGAAGCGGCGCTAGCAGCGGCCAGGTGTACTTGGTTCAGGAGGTCCTAGAAAATGTTATTAAATATAGGATGTGAAGGGGTGATGCTAAGCTTACTGGTGGTAGCTGGGGAACATCTCGATTGTTGTTGTTGTTGGTATTAAGAGACGATCGGTCAATGTTTATTGAGCCAGGCATGTGAGGGAAATGGATCGTTTCCACTCGGACTCCGGGGATAAGTGGGAAACCAACTACCGTTGATGGTATGTGTCCAGAGGGTGCTGTGGTACTTGCTGTTGTAGTGGTAGTACTGTCTGTACTACTTGTAGATGAGGGTTGTGATTGTGTTGTTGCAGTTCTATTACCGTTTCCATTACGATCAGAAGAGAAATTAATTTGTGCCTATGAAATATACAAAAAAATTATCATTCAATGCAATGGTTTGCCTCCTACCTCACAAGTACAAGGGTAAGTTTCTCCCAGCCCCAAATGAGATCTAATATGCCTGATATGTTTTACATACAAGTATGGTTCTCAAGGATTTGTTATATAGCTTCTCTTATTTTTAATGGCCAAGAATGTGCATACACCTAAAGTAGGAGTTTCCTTAGTTTACGTCCTCAATTCTGTTTTTGAGGAATATTGTAATGCCAAAACATTAACAAAATAAAAACAAGTTATAAATCAGCATATGCATGATGAAAGCCCCCCCACTTTTTGAATTTTCAAAATATTTTTATTTCAATCGTTTGTTAATTGATAGTATGTTCAGAATAAATTTTGTAAGTTTTGGGCGTGAAGTTATCTCCCGAGATTCAAATTTGTGAATTTTTTTATTTGCGATCGTTTTTTGGTCACTTTTGGTGTTTGGTGGATAGTATTTATAATTTGTTGATTGGTAGTATCTTTAGAATAAATGTTTACAATGTTGAGCGTGACATCATTCAAACGTGCTGAAGTTTTTCACACACTTACACACAAAAAATGCGCTATTGTGGCCACTTTGTCCGTCCGTCGGTCCGTACATTCGTCCGTCCGCTTGTTCGTTGAGACGCCACTAGTTATTTATCTTAAGGGCTATTGTTCTACTTTTTTCGCTATTTGGTTCGTTATGGTGACGAGGCTGGCACCAAGGAAGAAAAACCAAAAAACCAACCAAACCAACTTAAAAAAGTAATCGTACTTCTGTTAAAATCGTAAAAATCCGACCCCAAATATGAAAGATAGCGTTGCACATGTGCAATCCATTTTTGACGTGCTACTTCAATTTCGGTTTATAAGAAGAATTTCATTTCAATGTATTTCTAAATAATAAAGTTGGACTGCGCATGCGCAAAACCAAATTTTGAAACTAGCGTTAGATTTTCATTTATTCCAAGCGCCTATGTATCAAATTTCATTTAAATGCTTCCATAAATAAAAAAGTTTGCAATTCGGTTTATAAATGGTCGAGATGCGAAAAGGGCACTGTGAATTTTGAATCGATTCGACTCAACTTTTGGTATTGCGTATTATATGGCTAAAGCTATGCCCATATTGAATTTCATGCAATTCAGTTCATAACAAACGGAGATGTCAAAGCGATCGGACATTTCTAAACAAAGTTATCGTTCACACGGACAGATAGAGGGACAGACAGACGACAGACAGCAATACAAAATTATAAACGATGTCTAGGATCGTTAATAAACGGCAAGTGTAAAATTATTGGATCATGTAAAAAACGGTTTTTTGATTTTTTTACAATACTTTTTTAGCAGAAAAAATTCCTTCCTTGGTGCAAGCGTCGACACCATAACGAACCAAATAGCGAAGAAGTAGAACAATAGCTCTTAAGATAAAGGACTAGTAGCGTCTCAACGAACGAGCGGACGGACGGACAGAAAAAGTGGCCACAATAGCGCATTTTTTTAAATTTTTGTGGAAATGCGCTAAAAACTTAAGCACGTTTGAATGATGGCGTCGTAAACATTTACGACAAACAAATGATAAATAATATCCACCAAACACCAACAGCGACCAACAAACGATTGCAAATAAAAAAAATTCACAAATTTTAATGTCGGGGGATAACTTCACGCCCAAAACTTACAAAATTTATTCTGAAGACACTATCAACCAACAATCGATAAAAAACACCAACAAACGATTGAAATAAAAATATTTTGAAAATTTAAAAAGTAGGGGGCTAACTATACGCCCAAATCTTGAAATTTGAATAATTAAATAACGATCAACCAACAAATGATTGCCATAAAAATATTTGGAAATTCAAAAAGTGGGGGGCTAACTATACGCCCAAATTGTTAAATTTTGAATTAAATAACGATCAACCAACAAACGTCAAAATGTAACTAACAAACGCCAACAAACGACTAACAAACGATTGGCATAAAAATATTTTGAACATTCAAAAAGTGGGGGGCTAACTTGACACTGTGCATCTTTGGTAATACAGATCAGTATAATTTTATTAACAAAGTTTAAAATTAATCGATCTCACAAGTCAGAAAGCTTTTAGTAAACATTTGAAGTCTCTAGCTATTGTAATTGCAGAGATCTCAGCCAGACTTGTCAATCGAAATTGTGGTAGTTTACATTAGGGGTATTACAAATACGTTCCGTATCGCAAACAAAAATGCTATCAGGTTGACCAAGAAAAAGTAAGCAACTTAATTGGATTACTAGGTATTAGGTAAGTAATTAAAATATTTTTTTTCCTTTAGGTTATCGATTTCACTATTTATTAATGTAGCATCTTCGGACCTTTGCTGAAAGCGAAATCGATAACCTAAAGGAAAAAATATTTTAATTACTTACCTAATACCTAGTAATCCAAATAAGAAAAGTAATTAACCAACATGGAGACATACATCAATACAATAAGCAACTTAATTTTAATCGTATTTGTTATTTGGACGAGAAAGAGATAATGATGGTCCACTTTTACCAGTCGCAGCAGTAAGAACGGTGATTGGTTACTTTATTAATATAAGAATTCGTATACGTAACAAGTTTCATCTCACAGAGTAGCCTGTGAACAGTAATTTCTGTTTCACAAATTTCTAATTTCAGCGAACTTCTAGAAGTCCTAAAAAACAAGGCAATGTATGAAACCCGTTAGCGATGTTGATGGCATGACATGCTGTAACACACATGTACATAGTCATAATCCACCCATGACGTGCGTGCAAACCTTAGACAAGGAAAGAAAGGGGACCCGTAATACCGCATCCACGGCATGCGTGAATTTGACGCGAATTTCGAGACGACCGCCATATTTTCGGTGGCACTCAAAGCGCGGTGGCAGTGTGAATTTTTTGACATTTCTTCATTATTGATAAAGTTTGTGTGTGCAAAAGTGTGTGATATAAACGTGGTGAATTGTTCTGCGTACAACTGTAAAAGTTGCAGTGGTCGTTTTCCAGCAGGAATATCATTTCATAGGCAAGATAAAAAACGGCACGTTGTCTGGTTTGGCTAAATTTAATTAAATCTTTATGGTAGTTAATAAAACACTTTTAAGGTCTTCATTTTCATAATCTTACAATTGTCCTATATTTTTGTGCATCAATCAAATACTGCTTTATACTTCTTTTCATTGATAATTTCTCGATTACAGTAAGCAAGTGATATAACCTGCAAGCGATATTCCAGTGACGGCGTGACTATCTAGTTACATGACGTAACAGATATGTACATGTTTGGATGCCTAACCCTTAGGCGACTGATTACTTTGTATGGAGTAGTTTAACTACAGTGTATGTTGCCTTTGTACTTACATGTGGTACGACAGATAGGATTTGGTCTTCAAAAGAGAGAGGTCATCGATCGATGTTCGAAGCAATACACATCGATCGCCGCCACATTCGATAAACACAAGATATCCTGAAGGAAGATCGTTATGATTAAACCCGTTAGGGGAGAAGACATCTCAATTCAATATTATCACAGTCGTCATCGTCAACGGTTTGCTATAGTATCAACAGCTTATTACTTAAGTACAAGGAACTGAGAAAGGGGTTTAAAGAAATTCTTTTTAGACACGTTTTGTATTTGTCTTATGCGGCTATCGATTTCGACCTAACTGGTCATCTTCAAGCGTCATTTATGAAGTGAAATGAATACAAAATTTTTTTAACGATGTTATAAGTAGTGGTCAGGAATGACAAATTAATGTACGAAAGAGTGAGGTTGTGTATTAGTATTTTAAAAACGCTGCGTAGAAATGGTTACAATTGATTATCGAAATCAGAGCTCCGTTGGCCTAACGTTCCGTGCGGTGCGTCCAATTTATGGCTTTCATGGACATCCTGCAGAGTCCACAATCCGTTGTTTAATAAAAAATTTGAGACAACGGGGGGAGTGATTGATGAAGCAGTTCCTGTACGTCAAAGAAACGCAAGATCGTTGGAGAATATTATTGCCGTTCGGAATAGTATGCGAGAAAACCCCAGGCAGCCCATTCTGCAGAGTGCGCAAGAGATGGGTCTTTCTGGCATGTTAACTTGGCAGTTCCCTTCTTGCGCCGAGACTTGGATTTTCAGTTCCCTAGTCTATGCAGACCAACCACAGTCAATTGCTGCCCTAAAGACCAGTATAACTCGCTTTCTTCGTGAAATTCAGCCCAGTTTAAGCGAACATGTCCAAAATTGGTCCACCACAATGCAACGTCCACAGCGGAGTCGCGGGGGCCATTTCACTGAAATTATTTTTCATAAATAATGTCTTCGAATATCATTTAAAATATTATAAAACTTGTGGTAATATCACTTAAACAGGTTGTTTTATTTCATTTCAAAGTTCGAGCGCTCTTAATGAAAAACCCTTGGAAAAACCCTTTACTTTCAATAATATTGCGCTTATATCGCGAACCCAGTTTCTGAAACGATCAAAGTCCAGTCGTATGTTTACGTTTATCGCGTTTTTAGTCTCTCTATTCAGATAAGAACCTAATATTATGTCCGACAACTGTACGCACAGGTTAATCATACCATGATGGCAGTATAAATAAATTGTAATTTCCTAATGTAATACCCGAGCGGGCGCCACTGGTGGTAGCAGTATGATCGCAATTTGCTTCACGCGCGCGCTCTCTATTACGGGTCCCCACTCTTTTATAGTCTAAGGTGCAAACTAAGGAAAATCCTACTATACCTTATTACGAGGGGACATTTTTATGTGATTTTTTCAATTCACTTTTATGCCAGTTTTTAAACCTCTTGTTAATTATAATCGCAATGTGAAAACAGACAGATCATAGCGATACTTACTTCAAGCTGTATGGGTATACCGGCTTGTACAATGGCAGAATGCTGAATGAGAATTGGCCGACACAGCAACGGGCGAGGAGGCGGAGTCCTCACTCTAACAATGATATCACTCAACGAGTGATACGCATGACCCAAGGTGTGCAAGACCTCCGACACTCTATTAATCATCGCCTGAGTGGAACGTGCGTTCTAAAGCAAAAAAATCGCATCATCCGTACACGTTCTTTCACATTACCTCTAGCGTGACAGTAGGATCTTCGCGCATAAAGTTGAGGTATTGTTCCATAAATGGCGCAAAGCGTGTCTGAATGGTGTTTAGTGATTCCAACAGCTCAGCATACTCAGTCGTACGAGAAATTGTACTAAAATATCCAAAGATATTATCCCGTTTGTGATAATCACAAATAACTTACTCTGAATTCACATTACTGGCGGTGTTGGCGCTTGTAGCAGTGTCGTCTTCGTTTGCTGTGCTTGGATTGGCCGGCTCATCGCCGACAGCAGTCAGATTCTCAGAAGAACTGGCCAGAGGTGTTGTTGTTTCGGGTGTGGAAGATGCCGAATGTAAGTCCCCTTCGGCGTTGATTGGAGGAGTCGAGTCAGAGATATGTACTTGGACATCACTTGGAGGGGATGTTGTTTGCGGTTCGTTGGCCCTTTATTGCGATTAGTTGAGAAACATTAGAAATTTGATTTACTTACAATGCGTTCATCAGTGAGTTGATCGCAGTAATTGTATCCTGCCGTTCAAGAGACTCGTTCTCTTGTACATTTGGTACAATAACTCTCGCTTCAAAGACCGGTGTTACTTCGCCCTGTGCATCTTGGGTTGATTGATCGGTGGGACGAGTCGGATTTTCTAATGTGCCGATAATAGTGTTGGCCCGACGCAACATCCTACAATTAAATTCTTAAATTGAACTGAAGCGTCAAATCAAGGGGTGAAAATATTCTGTACACTTCCTGTTAAATGTTTCAAAAATACCACAAAATCTGAATAGTGTCCAAAATGTATCAACAGCTAATTTATTTCAATCAACATAACAAATGGTTACAGCTAACGCTTTTGCCTTTCTAATTTGTATAAAATTTACCACTCCTACTGGAAATTGACTTTGGTTTTGATGAGGTAATCATGAATCTATCGTTCCTGCTTTTATGCATTTCAAAAAAATAAGAGGTAAACTTCAGACCTCCTAGATATCGTTGTCACTAAAGTAAATTCAGAACTGACAGGGTATGCGAATGAGAATCATTCCCCCTAATTCGGTAGGACGCGATTTAGTGAATTTCTTGAATGGTTTTTCTCAAAACCTAACCCTACTGTTCGAAAATGTTGGCTAGCTGAGTAAGCCTCGCAAGGAGCTTCAAATGATTTGCACCGGGCCCAGAAGTCAAGTAAGATTGAATGTTATATTTCCACGCTGGAGTTCTAACCACGAACACAAACCCTGAACATAACCCTATATCGTTGTTATGGTGAGACAGGTGCCTGGGCTCTTAACCATAAACAAAAGGGATATACAGGGTGTCTTAAGTTGAGGAAGAAAAAATGAAAATTGTAATTTTACCCATGTTTATTATTTGAACGATATACTATACATATTATACATGGTTGGAAAGAGAAAAAAAAAACTGTATCAAACTGAGAAAAAATCCAATATGGCGTCCATTTAAAATAAGAAAGTTGATGTCAATATCTCGAAAACAGTCACTTTGAAAAATTTTTTTCTAAGCCCATTGAATTTATCCCAACTTTTATTTGAAACTTTTTTTGATAGCTCTCTTTTTTAAAAATGTCCATTTTAATTTTTTTCGAAATGATAGCTATGTTATCCTACTCAATTTTAGTCACCCTGTATATTATGTTTTCTTCGTAGCGTGTGTGTGTGTGCCACGAGTTTAAGATAGTTTCGGCGGAAGTTTTGACTATGTCATGGGGTGTAGATTTTTCGCTCGATTTTTCGTTTATGAGGGGTGGGGGAAACGGTCTGGTTAGCGCGCAAGCTCGCCATTGCCATCAGTACAACAAAGACCAAGCATGAAGACAATCCGCTTTTGAGATATAAGGAACTATATTCGATTACGATACGTAAGACTATTATATTCGTGCCCCACGACACTACCTGTGCGGCATCTGCAGTCAACACAGACGTTTAATCCATTCACATTCGCGGTGTTCACGCATTATTCTTAAACACTGTCAAATAAGAAAAACTTTTCTGAGCAAATTAACAACCATGTAGTTTTGCACAAAAAACTATGTGACAGCAAGTATAGGTTTCAGTCACCTTGCGTTTTGAAATAAACACTCGCGAGTGTGATTTTCGTAAGAAAACTTCATATAGAATCCACTAAGTGTAGTGTAGACTGAACCTACTTTGCAGTCTCTTTCTTACATTGGACAGTCATTAAATTGATTCCCAATTGAAACAGTTCATACGCCTCTAACTATTTTAGATTGTGGTTATAATGCAAGTTCCTTGAATATTAGTGTGAAGTCGGAGTGAAGTAATTCATAATTTAACAATTTTACAATTATAATATTAACTTAGTAACACCTCAGAGGCGGTATTAAAGTTACTACCACTGTAACATAACCTCACACGTCTAGAATATGTAACATATTGTCTAAAATAAATGGAATATCTATTTTTGGAACTTCAAATTTGCATATACTTATCTTCCTCATGTCATTTCATGTTCATCGCGGATTTGACGTCTGAGTAGATATAATATTTCATGTTCTTAATATGTACAGTAAAAATTTGGTGCATGTTCGATAACCATTTTATATACAATTAGAATGGCAAACAGTATATACAGGGCAGGCAAAAAATATAAAATTTTGTTAAAGAATAAAAATAAAGTGCCACAATTTCTTATAGCAAAATATTACATAAGAAAGTTGTCTAGAACTAAAAGCTATAGTCAAATATATAGCCTCTTATTCAGATTTTTATTCTGATGGAAAATTTCGGATTATCCCTGTGTAACATATTTTTATTATTGGGTTCAATACACACTCCAATACACAAAGATTGTACAGTGCCACCATGCTCAGAAAAGCCCCGGAAATATGCGAACTAATCTTGAAATAATTCAGGCTGGCCAATAGAAAGTCTGCAAAACGACGCGATACATTCCGCGCCATAATTATTCATTATTCCGATTTGACAATTGACGCTTTACGTTATTTTAGTTTACACATTGATTCTTGTTTTTGCTTTATTTTACGTTTTCCGTCTCCAGTTTTATACAAACTCGTCTTTTTTTTTTACGATCTGATACGGTATATAATTCCCTTAGTGTTTTTAAATTTTGCTCAGAATGTACGGTCTAAATTTCTAGCGCCCTCGGACACGCCCTGTCAGGCACTTTCTGAGCGTGGTGCCACTGTATTTAAGCATAAAGGACTACAATAGGTGACCAAGGCCTGGATACCCCAAAAAGCTATTGCCACCTATGAAGAAACAAAAGCTAGTAACGCTCATTGCCACAAAACAAATGACAATTGAGATTTAACTTTCTGTCTCCCTTTTACTAACTGAGATTCCAATGGTATGAAAATATGGACACTCATAAATTCCCTAAATACTTATTCTACATATCGTAATATGAACCCCAAATTTTCAAAATATAACTGAAATACCTAAAAACTAAAATCTAGAAAACCTTTAAAAGTTGATTAACAAATAAATGTATGTATGCTCTTTGCTCTCATGTAAAGTATTACCTTTTCGCAACATTAAGCCGACTGGCCGCCAGACTATGAGTTGGAAGCGGAGGCATTTGATCCATGGCGTTTGCTGGTAAGCGTAACGAACCTAGATACTCAACTCCCCGTATGCGCCGATGCATATGTGGATGCATAGTTGGAGATTCGGGACGTTGCTGGTTCGGTTGATTAGTCGAGGGCGGTGGTCTCTGCACCAAATGTACCACTTTTCCGTTAACATCTGGGGGTGGAAAACATTATAACACTCGCAACAAATAAAAAGTACACAACCGTATTCGCTGAGTTTGGTAGAATCTTGCAAAATACGACCGCAGTAAATAATTCTCTGTGTATCAGCTGGAATGTTTACAGTATCTGCGATGTGCTCCTTAAATTGTGCTACCGTAATCTAAAATGTTCGATGGTAAGTATTAGGTTACAATACAGAGAGCGAAGGTTGCTTACATCGTCCTCTACAGTAAAGTCATGATTCCGAGAATCCAAAGTTTTGACAGTTAACACAATCATTTTATCTAAAAAGGGATAGTTAAAACTAATTAGATTAAAGACATTTTGCAGCATCAAATATTGGTTTGATTTAATACAACGTCAATTCACATGTAATTTATGCCAATGCTATTAGTAGCAAGCTACCCATTTTGTTTAAATATAGACAGATTGCGAAAATAGAAACATTCAGTTGTTTAATAAGTGCACATATAATACCTCTGGTGTATTTTCTGTAGCAATAATTTAACTAATTGTTAATCACAAAGCACAACAAACACTTTTTATCACACCCTTGCGTTAACCATTTTATGATGAATATTGCAAGTGTCTTTCAGCACTGCCAACCTACAACATGAACCCTAAATATCCCTAACCTCTATAATGCTATTATACAGGGTGCAACAATTGATCAATTCAATGCAGTAATTGTAAATTAGGACATATCATTTACCGTTTTAAAACTAGATGCAGTTTACGCAACATATGCAAAAAATATCAACGGCTGCTGGGGTATGATAAATCACACATGGAAATAATCATGAGCGCCACTACTAAAGGCCAAGGAACCCCCCCCCCTCCCCCCGCGACTTGATAAATCGCTTAATCCATTTTAAGAAATGTTAAAAGCTCATAATAAAACCAGTGCACAGCCACTTTTTCTGTCCGATCGGTGTTCGGTGACAAAGTAAGTAATAGTATATTATATACCTAATACCAAGGGACTAAAGTGTGTGTTTTAATTCCGAGGGTACAGATTGTTTCCCGAAACGTAGTTGTGGCAACATAAGGATCTTACTCGCTATTGGTCCAGACACGTGATCGGCCATAGCTCCTCTGATCCACAACTCTGATATTAACGCCGAATATACCCGTAGTATAGCTATACACCTCAGACTATCATAGTCTAAGGAACTTTCCTTCTCTAAGCTATAGACTGTGTAAATACCTTACACCATATAGTACATGGACTGCTAATTGTAACGAAAATATGGTCAAGGACATCGCCTGGGTATGTGAGTTTCAAGGTAAACGAGTCTGTCCGAAGTTGTGCGATTAGACACGATTTGAGACTGTCAACCTATAAATTAACAAACGTCAATTAATTAAGCGCCTAGATATGCCAAAAAAGCAAACCTATCCGTATTTGTGGACGTATAGAAGATAATCAAGAGTATTTAAAGCTTCCCGTACTACGTTGTTACCATAAAAGCTACTCTTTACGCGATCCGAGTGGTGTTCATACGACTTTAGTTTACCCTAGATTCACATACCCACTACAGTGCCCTCTATCGGTGACCACCCATTTTGTATTGAAAGCATAGGGATAATAGCAGTCCATGTACTATATGGTCTAAGGTAAATACGCAGTGTGGTCGCTCCAAGTCCACCATGTTTTTTTCCCAATAATTATTGAGCTGATTGGTTTGTAAGCGAATTGCGCAGTAGATTTTGCTATGGTTATAATAATATTGCAACAATTGTTTCCAGCAAGATGACTTCATCACCTTGGTTTCCAGGTTAATTTCTACCAACAGGGTGTATTTGGTTGAAACAGCTACAAACAGAAAATAACATCACTATATAACCACACCTGTCTCTATAGTCTTTGTAATTTCTCTTGATGGTAAAAACGTCTACGTTTGTCAATTTGAATTATTTAAAATCTTCACATTTCTTTCCAACCGACACATTTTGATAGTTGTAAATTCAGGAGAGCAACTTCTCATCCTACCCAAATTGGAGCTTTTACCCAGTGTTATGAAAGGTACCTACTTTTATTTGAATATCTAGATACAAATACATTTAAAAACGGTATCTATAGATACATTTGCTTCAGTGTATCTAGGGACAGATATACCTACACATACTTATATACATATTTTGTATCTAGATAACATAGTGGAAAAAAGTGTAGAAGGCCCTGGAATTGAGTTTAAGACAAATTTATATCTAATAACTGTTGGATAAAGACGTGTGCACTTATTTCACCGAGACCCACTCGTAAACCCAAATTCCATATTTGTGAGTAGGTACAACATCGTCTTTTGCCATTGGATGAATAGGTAGGAAAAGAAATGCAATTGGATAAATCCGGTAAATAACACTAATATTTTTATTTGTGAATAATGTAAACGTATAATTGTCTTACCATACCTACCACTAGAGATTAGACTTAACTGGATATTTTTTGTGGTTGTTTTATCATACTTACTTTCATTTAACTATAGATAATTGTATTAACTTTTTATATTTGACAAATAATATGTACAAAAAAAATGTCAAATGGCGTTTGCACCGACAAATTTAAGCTGAGCTTAGCCATTGATTATGAATTTATGAGTGTGTATAGCACGAACTTATAAGATAGACTGCTAATGCTGAATTAACAAATGACATCTACATGGGGGCCGCCATGATGTGCACTCACTTGGCGCGAAATTCAAATCAACCAATAAACAAGCATTAACCCAAGATTAACCTCACGTTTTCTAAATAAATTACTGTGACACGTGTCATTTTCCAAGGCTGCAATAGTCTCAAAACTTGAGCACTAGGAAAATTCCCTAGAAAATAACTAAAATGTGCACATCATGGCGGCGCCCATGCTAGGGCCATTTCTTCCTCTATGCAACTGTTTGATCAGCAGTCCATCTTAATTTATAAGTTCGTGGTGTATAGTCAATGGCTTAGCTTAAAATCCATGGCCACCATTGTCACAATAATCGTTGCCATGGATTTTAAGCTACGCTCAAGCTAAGCTCCGCTTAAATTTCTCGGTGCAAACGGCCATAAGTATCTAGGACGCTCAGATACAATGAAAAATGTATCTAGTTACAGATATCGTTACATTTTTTAAGTATCTATAATGTGTAAATTGATACTTAAAAAGTATCTAACTGTATCTAGCGACAAGTATCTACTAATAGGTATGTCACAATATTGTTTTTACCATACACATCATTATGGCTCTTATATTTACAAGGCAAGATCATAGGCGTATACTGGATGCTTAGATCCGAGCGTAGATCATGATCTAAGACTGGTAGTGCGTTTGTATTTTTACTTCCGAAGTGAGATCATTGAATGGTGAGATCACATAGACATATGCTTATTCTCATATGATATGAGTGAGATCGAGGAGAGCAAGTAGTGGCAAAAGTTGTTAATCTGACAAGGATCACCCTGTATACAATATCACATATAATGGCCATAGAGACATATGTCATATGTCTATGACACAGCTTACTTTATGCAGCTGCACAACTCTCTTGGCGGGAGCGGTTTGCGCCGATCTACGCGGCAGCGCTTATGCCCCGCCTCTTGGGGTAAAAGACTGCATTGGCTGTTTGGCGTGCAATTGAGCTCAGTGTTGCCACGTTGGCCATTTTCCCGAATTCAATTCAATTAGGCAAAAAATGTATTAAACACCTAACCCTACTTTCATTGCAATATTACGTAATATTGTACAGCAAATTCTAAACGTTCACATTACAATCAAAGACTATGAGGATAGTCTTTGTTACAATACAGCACAAAAATCACCTACTACGGTACTGTGAAGCTACCGTGTGATGAAAATTCGTTTAATCCGGCCCCGACTTTTACCCCAAGCGCGAGAAAGTGCGCACCATTCCATCTCGCTTGGTTGTAGACCGCCAGATCAAACGCGCCGCTCGAGAGTTGCGGAGCTGGGATAGTACCTAAGTAAGCTGTGTCTATGATCTATGATAATGGCATGGCATGTTACCTTCACAAATCACTTGTTACAAGCATGCAGCGTTACCAGATCTACCGTTTTTGCGGTAGATATACCGTTTTGAGTTTTAAGCTACCGTTCTACCGAAATCAATATAATTTCTACCGCTAAAGATTGCAGTTACACAATACTATTATTTGTACCTCTTCATATCTTTTTAGCAGCATTTGCGCTCAACTGACCTGGAAGCTTATTCTCAATAAATAAAATAAGCATAAAAATTAACTCGGCATTATCATGGAATTAATTTAACATGAATTAACAAAGATTATACCATGATTATACTATGATTGTACGTACATTATCTGTAATCTTAAATGATAAAGTAAATTATTATAAGCAAGCAAATTTAATTAATTTAATGATCAATGCAGGATATAGATTTTTTTAGAGCTAACATACCCCATTTCTCTTAAAACGGTGCTTATAAAAAATCTACCGTCAAATTTTTAAATATACCGCTTGTTACCTTTGTTTTTGAGATGACTTGTGGCAAAGAGTATTATGGTTACTCTTTGCTTGTGGGACAGTGGCGGACCCGGACAGTGGAGATGACATTAACCTAACTTTTATTGTGCAGGTAAGTATGTATGTGTACATCAATTTTATTTTGCATTCGCAATATTCGTATTAAAAATTAAAGGGAAAATATGGACCCTACAATATGGGAAGAATCTTTACTTCTTGCTTTTGAATGACTATTCATACTAATCAATCACCTCCATTGTCCATGATTTTCTTTTAAATCTTTATTCATTGTTTAAATCCCTAGCTCTACTACCTCAACTCCTACATAACCTTGCAATGCATGCTGCAAATTTAACAGTTTGGAATTTTGGATTTCGAGAGCCTTGTGCAAATTTTCACAAGGACTAAGTGGTCACGGAAGAATTTTGCTTATGCAATTACCAGCTTCGAAATATAAAAATATCTACTTAATCTCAAGGACTTAATCTGTGATTAATGATTGAAATGAATCCAGGCGTTAAAATTACCTTATGTACCAATATCGCATACCGTGACATTCATGTCATCTGAAATAATGTCTGCTCCCGATGTGTAGAAACAATGGCTGCATCCACGTCGTCTACAGAAACACGCCCAAAATTGATCGTTTTTGATTTGGGTAAATGAAGAGTGTGATTTGGGTGTGGAGTAACCAATAACTTTTTTAGATTATACCTTGTGGCCATTCTGGGTTGACACACACGTTACTCCACCATTCCGTAAAAGGTAAATGTTGGCCATACACCTGTAGCCATTGAAATATACGCTGTCTATATAATGTAATATTATTATACTAGAGGCTGTTACATCTATTACATCCTATTTTTTCAACTTTGGTATTATCTTACAGTTCATCTGGAAAAATTGTAGATGCTAGAGGAGCGACAATTTCATGTTACAAGGAGGTGCCAAAGGTGTTAAAGAAACTAAACGAAGATGGATATACTCTCGGTGTAGCTTCACGCACCTCTGAAATACAGGGAGCCAATCAGCTTATCAAATTATTCGGATGGAGCAAGTACTTTAAATATAAAGAGATCTATCCTGGAAGTAAAACGGCTCACTTTGCAAGGTATTTTTATACATTGCTATGGATGGGTAATTACAGTGTTTGTTTGTGTAGGTTTAAGAAACAGTTGGAGGTGCCTTATAGCGATATGTTATTTTTTGATGATGAAAGTAGAAATATTAGAGATCTAAAAGAGGTAGGGGTTACTTCAATTCTTGTCAAGGATGGAGTCGACGCAAAGGTTGTTGAGATGGGGATAAGAGAGTACCGCAATGAACACAGTGCTTAAAATAATTTGTATTTATTAAAAAATATATGTACATAAATGTGATTGTTACAATGTGTTGAACTGTATTAATTAATAAAAAAAAAAAAAAGATAATAGGTACTTTACAACTGATGCAATTGGGAGGGTTTTCGAAAGCATTCCATGATAATAATAATAAAGGTCTTTATGGCCTTTTCCTGTTGCACCAGATATAATTATTGCCGACCTGCGTAGCTCAGATGAGTTTACATTAGTAGCTCTAATTTTAGCTACAAAGGTTGAGTTCGAATATTTTATTTAAACTTTTTCTTTTGTAACTTTATGCTTTTAATGGAAACCAAATAAAGACTAAAACATCGGGGCGCCATCAAATCAAACCTAAAGCAGTAGTCACCGGCAATAAGGAATGAAGGCGGATGTAGCACATCGTGAAATATGTTTATTCGAGAATGTTCTAGAAGTGTTTGTTATCTATATAGACGTGAGTGATAAATAATACGTACTCTGTAACTCAGTACATAAATAAATCGGGTATTTAAGTACATATACATATAATATATATATCAAAACGAGCTTTCTAAGGATTTCCAGTGCCAAGATCTTGATGAATGTGCGGTGATGCCAAGATGAAATTACCTAGCTAAAAATTAGAAATATCGAAGCTTCGAAAACATCGATTTCATTTTAACAATATCGATCACTTTACTACAAGTTTTACAATAAGAGACCTGCATTTAACTTTGACAAGAACATGCCTATTTAAATACACCTAACAAGAAAAATTATTGAAGGTAATCCGAATTCGCTGATACTCTGTTGAACCACGGACCATTGGATGGGGGGGGGGGGGCTTTGGTACTTCGAATGTAATAAACAGAGAACTAATTAAAATATTTATTGGTATAGTGCGTTACAAAATAATGTATATGCTTAATTAACACTTGATGACAAATATAAAAGATATATTAAGAAAATAATAACTACAACTGTGAATAGTATGTACATGTATCTAAGAAATAAATAAGAAAAATAATATGGAGTCCTTGCAGTTTGTAAGAGTTCGAAGACTCCCTTATTTTCGAGCTTATCTTAAGGATTATTGAAAAAAAACAAAAATTTTCAAAACTATCTTTCAGCTCTTTAAAACATTTGTATTTCACCATGTAAGTACTACAACATTTGTCCTAAACATTTTTTTTCAATTTATTCTGGAAGAGGGGCCAGCTCGGAAATCAAAATTGAAAAAATGTTTAGGACAAATCTTGTAGTGATTTTGTTTTACTTTCAAAAATTGATGGAGTGGTTTTCAAAAAAACTTTTTTTAATTTTTGATCAATCGCTATTTTGTTATTTAAAAAATATAAAATAATTGCAAATACAAATGTTTTATGGAGCTGAGAAATATTTTTTTAAATGTTTGCTTTTTCAATAGTCCTTAAAATAAGGGAGTTTTTTTTTTCGAAAAATAAAAGAACGCCAATAACTTCGAACGGGAGCACCAAATCAAAAGTTGGAAATATGAACAGTCTTTTGTTTTAAAAAGTTCTAACCGCCATTTTAGGGTGTAACGGCTTTGTATTAACACCCTATATAACCCACTTGACTATATATATATATTTTTTTTTTCAGGAAAAGGCAACGACAACAAAGGTCTTACGCCTAATGTATTCGTGTTAATCGTTACTTCTTATTTATAGCGTTTTAAATAAATTGATATTTTTTTTTTAATTTCAGTGTATATGTATAATGGAATGATTTTAAACGTATTAAATATTCAAATTGCCAAATGCGAGTCCAAATGAGGACCCATTCAGCATACATGCCCTAAGCCATGGCTTGATGAGCTTAGTGAAAAAAAAGACCCTGAAAACTACTCAACTGTTTTTCTAATGTCGCGTAATCGTTAAATTTGTTCTTTCAATGGGAGAAGCTGAGGAGCACCCTGTCATGTGAAGATAACCACTAACATATCCCAAAAAATGTTGCGCAAAGTCCAATCTCATAATTGCAATTACTTAGCACATTTAAAACTTTGGACACTTTTATAAATGTTTTAAACCATGCTGTTTAAGATAGGATTTCTCGAGGGATTTATAGTTCATCTCAAAATTCACAATTAGCACATTTAAAATCTTTATCAAATTTTATGTTTTAAAAGATGTTGTATAAGGTTCCGTTTACGATTTGTCCCATAGTCACAGTCAGAACATTTAAAATCCTCAGAAACTTTATGTGTTACAAGATGTTGTTCCAGGAGGTATTTATAATTTGTCTCATAATCACAATCAGCACATTTAAAATCCTTAGAAACTTTATGTTTTAAAACATGTCGTTTGAAGTTCCGTTCATTATGTGTCCAATAATCACAATCCGTACATTTAAATACCTTAGAAACTGAATGTGTTAAAAGATGTCGTTTGAAGTGCTGTTTATAATTTGTCTCATAATCACAATCAACACATTTAAAATCCTTAGAAACTTTATGTTTTAAAAGATGTTGTTTAAAGTTCCGTTTATTATTTGTGCCATAATCACATTCACTACATTTAAAATCTTGAGAAACTTTATGTATTAAAAGATGTTGTTTAAAAAGACGTTTGTTATTTGTCCCATAATAACAAGTAACACATTTAAAATCCTTGGAAATTTTATGTGTTAAATGATGTTGTGTAAAGTTGCTTTTATCATTGGTTTCATAATCACAATCGGAACATTTATAATCTTTAGAGACTTTATGTTTTAAAACATGTCGTTTAAAGAGGCGTCTATAATTTGTCCCATAATCACAATCGGCACATTTAAAACCTTTAGAAACTTTATGTTTTAAAACGTGTTCTTTGAAGAAGCGTCTATCTTTTGTGCCATAATCACAATCAGCACATTTAAAATCTTTATGTTTTAAAACATGTCGTTTGAAAAGGCGTCCATCTTTTGTCCCATAATCACACTCAGCACATTTAAAATCTTTAGAGACTTTATGTTTTAAAACATGTCGTTTGAAAAGGCGGCTAGCATTTGTCCCATAATCACAATCAGCACATTTAAAATCTTTAGAAACTTTATGTGTTAAAAGATGTCGTTTACGGTTCCGTTTATTATTTGTCCCATAATCACAATCAGCACATTTAAAATCCTGAGAAACTTTATATTTTAAAAAATGTCGTTTAAAGTTCCGTTCATTATGTGTCCAATAATCACAATCCGTACATTTAAAATCTTTAGAAACTTTATGAGTTAAAAGATGTCGTTTGAAGTGCGATTTATAATTAGTCCCATAACCGCAATCAACACATTTAAAAGCCTTAGAAACGTTATGGTTTAAAAGATGTTTTTGAAAGTTCCGTTTATTATTTGTGCCATAATCACATTCAGCACATTTAAAATATTTGGAAACTTTATGTTTTAAAACATGTCCTTTGAAGAGGCGTCTATCTTTTGTCTCGTAATCACAATCAGCACATTTAAAATCTTTGGAAACTTTATGTTTTAAAACATGTCGTTTGAAGAGGCGTCTATCATTTGTCCCATAATCACAATCAGCACATTTAAAATCTTTATCAACTTTATGTTTTAAACTATGCTGTTTAAGAGATGATTTATACCTGGTCTCAAAGTCACAATCAACACATTTAAAATCTTTGTAAACTTTATGTTTTAAAAGATGTTGTTTGAAACTGCATTTATCATTTGTCGCATATTCACAATCACCACATTTAAAATCTTTATCAACTTTATGTTTTAAAAGATGCTGTTTAAGGTTCCGTTTATTATTTGTCCCATAATCACAATCAGCACATTTAAAATCCTCAGAAACTTTATGTGTTAAAAGATGTCGTTCCAGGAGGTGTTTATAATTTGTCTCGTAAGCACAATCAGCACATTTAAAATCCTTAGAAACTTTATGTTTTAAAAAATGTCGTTTAAAGTTCCGTTCATTATGTGTCCAATAATCACAATCCGTACATTTAAATACCTTAGAAACTGTATGAGTTAAAAGATGTCGTTTGAAGTGTGATTTATAATTAGTCTCATAACCACAATCAACACATTTAAAAGCCTTAGAAACGTTATGGTTTAAAATATGTTTTTTAAAGTTCCGTTTATTATTTGTCCCATAATCACAATCAGCACATTTAAAATCTTGAGAAACTTTATGTATTAAAAGATGTTGCTTAAAAAGGTATTTGTTATTTGTCCCATAATAACAAGTAACACATTTAAAATCCTTGGAAATTTTATGTGTTAAAAGATGTTGTTTAAAGGTGCCTTTATAATTGGATTCATAATCACAATCAGCACATTTCAAATCTTTAGAAACTTTATGTTTCAAAACATGTCGTTTGAAGGAGCGTCTATCTTTTGTCCTATAATCACAATCAGCACATTTAAAATCTTTAGAAACTATAGGTTTCAAAACATGTAGTTTGAAGAGGTGTCTATCTTTTGTCCTATAATCACAATCAGCACATTTAAAAGCTTTATGTTTTAAAACGTGTCTTTCGAAGAGGCGTCTATCTTTTGTCTCATAATCACAATCAGCACATTTAAAATATTTGGAAATTTTATGTTTCAAAACATGTTTTTTGAAGAGGTGTCTATTTTTTGTCTCGTAATCACAATCAGCACATTTAAAATTTTTATGTTTTAAAACATGTCGTTTGAAGAGGAGTCTATCTTTTATCCCATAATCAAAATCAGCACATTTAAAATCTTTGGAAACTTTATGTTTTAAAACATGTCGTTTGAAGAGGCGTCTATCTTTTGTCCTATAATCACAATCAGCACATTTAAAATCTTTATAAACTTTATGTTTTAAACTATGCTGTTTAAGAGATAATTTATACTTTGTCTCAAAGTCACAATCAACACATTTAAAATCTTTGTGAACTTTATGTTTTAAAAGATGTTGTTTGAAATTGCATTTGTAATTTGTCGCATATTCACAGTCACCACATTTAAAATCTTTATCAACTTTATGTTTTAAAAGATGCTGTTTAATGTTCCGTTTATTATTTGTCCCATAATCACAATCAGCACATTTAAAATCCTGAGAAACTTTATGTGTTAAAAGATGTTGTTCCAGGAGGTATTTATAATTTGTCTCGTAAGCACAATCAGCACATTTAAAATCCTTAGAAACTTTATGTATTAAAAAATGTCGTTTAAAGTTCCGTTCATTATGTGTCCAATAATCACAATCCGTACATTTAAATACCTTAGAAACTGTATGAGTTAAAAGATGTCGTTTGAAGTGCGATTTATAATTAGTCTCATAACCACAATCAACACATTTAAAAGCCTTAGAAACGTTATGGTTTAAAACATGTTTTTTAAAGTTCCGTTTATTATTTGTCCCATAATCACAATCAGCACATTTAAAATCTTGCGAAACTTTATGTATTAATAGATGTTGCTTAAAAAGGTATTTGTTATTTGTCCCATAATAACAAGTAACACATTTAAAATCCTTGGAAATTTTATGTGTTAAAAGATGTTGTTTAAAGATCCTTTTATAATTGGTTTCATAATCACAATCAGTACATTTAAAATCTTTGGAATCTTTATGTTTTAAAACATGTCCTTTGAAGAGGCGTCTATCTTTTGTCTTGTAATCACAATCAGCACATTTAAAATCTTTATGTTTTAAAACATGCCGTTCAAAGAGGCGTCTGTCTTTTGTCCCATAATCACAATCAGCACATTTAAAATCTTTGGAAACTTTATGTTTTAAACGATGTTGTTTGAAACTGCATTTATCATTTGTCGCATATTCACAATCACCACATTTAAAATCTTTATCAACTTTATGTTTTAAAAGATGCTGTTTAAGGTTCCGTTTATTATTTGTCCCATAATCACAATCAAGACATTTAAAATCCTGAGAAACTTTATGTGTTAAAAGATGTTGTTCCAGGAGGTATTTATAATTTGTCTCGTAATCACAATCAGCACATTTAAAATCCTTAGAAACTTTATGTTTTAATAAATGTCGTTTAAAGTTCCGTTCATTATTTGTCCAATAATCACAATCCGTACATTTAAATACCTTAGAAACTGTATGAGTTAAAAGATGTCGTGTGAAGTGCGGTTTATAATTTGTCGCATATTCACAATCAACACATTTAAAATCTTTATCAACTTTATGTTTTAAAAGATGCTGTTTAAGGTTCCGTTTATAATTTGTCGCATATTCACAATCAGAACATTTAAAATCCTGACAAACTTGATGTATTAAAAGATGTCGTTTAAAAAGTTGATTGTTATTTGTCCCATAATAACAAGTAACACATTTAAAATCCTTTGAAATTTTATGTGTTAAAAGATGTTGTTTAAAGGTGCTTTTATAATGGGTTTCATAATCACAATCAGCACATTTCAAATCTTTACAAACTTTATGTTTCAAAACATGTCGTTTGAAGAGGCGTCTATCTTTTGTCCTATAATCACAATCAGCACATTTAAAAGCTTTATGTTTTAAAACGTGTCTTTCAAAGAGGCGTCTATCTTTTGTCCCATAATCACAATCAGCACATTTAAAAAATTTGGAAACTTTATGTTTCAAAACATGTTTTTTGAAGAGGTGTCTATCTTTTGTCTCGTAATCACAATCAGCACATTTAAAATCCTTAGAAACTTTATGTTTTAATAAATGTCGTTTAAAGTTCCGTTCATTATTTGTCCAATAATCACAATCCGTACATTTAAATACCTTAGAAACTGTATGAGTTAAAAGATGTCGTGTGAAGTGCGGTTTATAATTTGTCACATATTCACAATCAACACATTTAAAATCTTTCTTTAAAGTTCCGTTCATTATTTGTCCAATAATCACAATCCGTACATTTAAATACCTTAGAAACTGTATGAGTTAAAAGATGTCGTGTGAAGTGCGGTTTATAATTTGTCACATATTCACAATCAACACATTTAAAATCTTTCTCAACTTTATGTTTTAAAAGATGCTGTTTAAGATTCCGTTTATAATTTGTCGCATATTCACAATCAGCACATTTAAAATCTTGAGAAACTTTATGTTTTAAAACATGTCGTTTGAAGACGCGTCTATCTTTTGTCCTATAATCACAATCAGCACATTTAAAATCTTTAGACACTGATTTGCACCTAGGTAAAACGTGAAAGTCAGACTGTGACTGTACTTCTTCATTATAAAGAGATTTTGAACTTGGCGTACTAATGGTAATTTCATCCTTTATTGTCACCAAAAGTTTGTTGCTTACTGAAGTATGTCCTTGAAGAAAGGAATGAATTTCTTCTTCTTGTTTTGGTTCAATTTTAATGAGTAGTCTGTCATTATCTCCATCCTCGTCTCCATCCATACCTAACAACAATAACCTTATAAGTAAATGTGTTAAAAATCTATTTTCGTATAAACAATAGAAATCCCAGGGCAACCAGACAAGTAACTTGGACTAATACAAACTTTGTCAAGTTCTTCCAATTATTAACGAGCTCCTAAGCGACTTCGCATGATGTTGGACCTTCTGTTCGTCCATACCTAATCAAACAAAATCTAATGCTCAGTGGAAGTAATACAATATTATCTTTGTTTCGGAATAAACAATGCTATTATAACTCTCGCCAGGAAAGATTGCCGGTCACAGCACACCTTGTGTCGATCTACAATCTATATGTTTTTCTTAAGATGCGAGCGACTTCCGGAATAGGATCGTGCCAATGTTGAACGAAAAGTCTTTTTGTTCAATATTGTCACGATACTATCCAGGAAGTCGCTCACATCTTTAGTCAAACACAGATTGTAGACCGAGATGAAGTGTTCTGGGACCGGCAATCTTTCCTGGCGAGAGGTTTATATACGTTAACGTCGGTGAAATATGTTTATTATAAGCCTGCCTTGCTCTTATGTTTAAACACTTTAATGTAAATGTAGAAGCTATGACATTTGGTAAAAGTAAATGTAAAAATAGGTCAATGCGGGGGTAAATACTTGATAGGTACTTACCTAAAATATTACAAAATCTTTCTCTACATGTTCATTATTGTTCTTTAAATGGCAAGTAAAGATACTAATTAGCTACTCTCAGTCACTGACCTCTTTTTCATTTATAGGGTTTTCCACTTGCTGCCCACAGACCATCAACGGATTGCTGCCCTCTGCCCTCTGACGAACTGAGATCGACTTTTTTACGTTTTAGTGGTCTATGGTTTTAGCGTTTTCCACACACCAAAGATCATACACGTAAATCAGTTCGCATTATATCAGAGCAGAGCAGCGTTATCCACTTGTCCGGTTGCTCCCTGAAATTTCGCTTTAAATTCGCATTTTGTAGACCTGGGGGCCGATTCTAACTGATTTCAACGGTCTAAAAAGAATTTCGACGGCGCCATGACACCAAATTTCTACTCATAAGCCCGTTTGTAACGATCTCTTATTTAGTCAATTTTTAAATAATTTTTTTGGGAACAAAAAAATTGAACATTTCATACTTCAACTTTGATCAATTTTTTGGATAGGAACTGAAAATTGTCCTATTTTTGTAATGTTTAGAACCTGTCCTATTTTTCCCTCAATTTTTTAGTAATTTTTGACAGATAATAGGGAATTTGTAAAATTAAAATTAAATTTATATTCATTTTTAAAGCTCACTATAACACGTTGACAGTAGATAGAGACCTTAGTTTACAGAAGATAAATATCTAGTCTCCAGATCTGCAGTTTTCCTAATTCGTAAGGTAAATACCGGAGGAGTATAGAACAACTTAAGACCTTCTGCAGAGGCACCTCTAAAAAGCATTATGCGGATCACTCTGTAATTGGGCCCAAGCCTGTTGAGGGCCCAGAACAAGAGAGTGATAATAAAATTTATTTAATAAATAAATAAATAACATAGGTTATGTACAAATGTTTACATTTTACTGGTACTAAAAAATTGACAATATTATGGAATGTTACATACAGTTTCATCATTTATGACATTTTTAGGATAGCATTATCTTTATTGAAGTAAAAAAGGGCTAAAAATTTTACTAAATACATAAGTGATCGTTACAAACGGGCTTTATTAGGGTGTAATAGGAAGTTTATGTTTCTTTAAGTTTGCTCTTTTATTTTGCTAAGGTGGCTATCTGATTTTGAACTATTTTAAACTTTATAAACAAAACCTTATGTTCGCCCTAACCCTACAGTAGCTACAATCGTACCTATTTATCAGTGCATCATGGCTTTTGGATTAATAAATTTTTTAATTGTTGAGGATTTAGAGTTAGAGGAAGAAAGGAATCGTGCCAGACTTTTTCGAAGAATGATTCGAGATACCCAAGATCCTTTTACCATTTCTGATTGATAAAAAATGTAAATAGTGTACCTACCAAAACACAAAATTGAGGTTAAAACCACGTGCGACTTTGCGAATAACAAAGCGCGCACTGTCGCTATCTCTTCTATTCTAGCGCAGCGGAGAGCCCGGAAAGGGCATACAGCAAAACCTATTCAAAGACTTACCACCAGTCTCTGTAACTGTTATATGGTTGCCGAGAAAAAAATTAAAGGAGAAATGGAAACTTTGCCACTTTTTTGAGGGTGGCTCCTAAACGAAATACGTTGGACCCTCGGTTTATTTGGAAAAAATGCTTGTTTTTGTCAACTTTACCAGTCACCACCCAATTTTTTTACATACTTATATTATATGTAACACCCTGTATATTTCACCAAAGAACTGAGATACATGGAGTTAATGAATTGTTTGAGATTTTACAATACAACTCGGCGGAATGCATTTGTAAACGGCCTATATGGCTAGTTTTGGTAAACTATTCGGAGAGAAATTTCTTAGTAGAGTAGAACCTCTTACGCATCGCTCCTTGTTGCGCGAACGCTGCTGACTATCCTTCCCTCTCCGTCTCACTCGCGACTCCCGACTCGGCGAGGTCGGTAGGTTTTTACTTAAATGACTGTAACTTTTTTATTATGAAAAATTCACGGTAATGTTATAGGAAATAAAATAATCACAATGCTTTGAAGCATCGAATGAGCTATGAATATTGGAAATCGATATCGTGAAATAAAAGTTCAAAGTGTGCACTTTTCATCTGCTACACGAATTTTGGAAGTTGACGGTCATTTTTCTAAAAACTGTGCATAACAAGGTAGGTAAATATGAATGCTTTAGATTCTGCTATAAATGTACTTTCATTTTACAAAAGGAATTATTGATGTATATCGCTTAGTTGCTGAGAAAATAAATACTTTCGGTGGTCTAGTCGCGCGCGCGAAAATGAGTAAATTTCAACTTTAGCGGCCTATAACTTTTGTCAGGACCACGGGAAAATGTCGTAAAGCGAGATTCTGAAGGTTCAAACATTTCTGAACAAAATGGTGTGGGTCCCAATTCTTTCTACTCCGAAAAAATTTTTTGAACGATTTCGCGGGTCTCTCCGCTGCACTATAGTATATTTCTTATTTTAGTATCTATAATGCAAAAACGAAATACACAACTGGCAAGTGACAGTTCAATTCTTGCCTGTGATTCGTTAGCTCATCAAGTTTGTCCACGATTCGGGAATGCAGCTAAAATTGAACTTATCCCTATCAACTAACTTCGGGAATCGATGCCCAGACCAAAGAGTAACCATAATTACTCTTTGCCCAGACGTACTTATGTAACACAGTTTGTTGTATTTACCTAAACCCTACAGTCGTGTCTCTTCCAAAATAGTCGCTGGAATTTGAAAACTAAACCATACGCCATTTTCGCACCAGGGTTGAAGAACACTAAAACTTGAGAAGTAGAAATAGATTGTCTGCCTCCTCTACAAATGGTATGGATCCAGTACACATTTTATATGAAAAAAAAAATAATAAATTAATATCAAATATTTATTTAAAAAAACATTCAAAATGTACAATATTTGAACAAGGAATTTTAAAGTTTACAATACAAAGGCACTAGTCCATATAATGGCACAGATAAAAGTACAACTGAAATAAAACAATATACATTTTCTTATAAAAATTCGTTTTACACCGTTATAAAATGGATGGTACCCGATCACTGATATTTTTACATTACTATACATTTTGTTTGGCCGATTACGTATACCAAATTAGATCTAAGCACAATATTTTTTTATTGCTTTGTAAAAACTTCTCAGATACAATAAGTACTGTAACTATATAAAATAACATACAAGACAGGCAATTTGTTAACTAAATAACTAGAGTGTAGTCATTAAATATCACAGACAATACGGGCAAGATTGTTTTCGAGCCATAACTTACCCCATTTTTACATAGTGTTTAGATATGTTATACCTTACAATAAAAGCGCCATTAACATTAAGCGTAATGGCACAAAAAAGTTCAAGTCGCCTCTCGTTTATTGCTAATTAAGTATTTTTCTTCACATTGTTGCGTTGGCACAGCCTCACCAAAAAAAACCACTTCACTTCTATACAGTCGTTTCCCCCTTCTGCTGCAACGGCTGCAATTCTCGTTGTAAACGATCAAAGTCATTGTAGTACTCGTGATCGGATTCATCTTCCAACGATTTCTGAGGTACATAATTACTAGATTTACTATTTACATTATTATCGTTTGCAACAGTGTTGGAGTGTACAAATTCGGAGACGGTGGGAATGCCCAAAGTCTGACACGCCGCCTCCGGTCCCATTAAATACTCCGGGTTATCGATGTTCGTTTTACAGAAGTCTGCGTAGGACTGATACATGTTAGTGGAAGTATCGTCGGAATTTTTACTACTATCGCCTATTAAGTCTACATAAGTGGAAGACGTGTGCGTCTGTTGCGGGGACGGCATCAAGTAGTCGTCCTCGTCGACTGGCAATTCGAGTTTTAAGCTGCCGACCTGCGCTTGAGATCGTCCGGCGTCGTATTCGTCAGAGCCGATATCTTCTTTATTGAATACGCTTAGCGAGTCGTCTCGATATTGTAAACTTGAGCAATCGGAGTTGTTCCCCATGTTTAGCGAGTTCGGATCTAAACCGTGCGCCTTCGCGTAGCGCAGGCGCTCTTGATTCCAGTTGTGCTGATTTTGAGGAGAACAGCTACCATCTGATATGGTATGAGGTGGGGCGTTGGGCCAAAACGATGCTAGCGTGGAAGGTATTGATCCAGACATAGATGTTAAACCGCCAACGGACAAAGGCGCTCGAGATTTCGGTTGTAGATATTCTTCTCCTGATTGGCTTCCAGAATTTTCCATAGATGAAGCCAGGTTGCGCACCACATCTTTTTCCTCCTGGAATATAAAAGGTTTCTTAAGCGAGGATCGGGGTTTTTGCCATATGCTTAAACTCTGGTACTACCATACAAGGCTGAGTCACAAAAAGGATGTATACCCTTTACCAAATGTTTCAAATATATTGGATAAATTACAGGCAAAAAAAGGATGAATACTCTTTACAGAATGTTTTAAATACATTGGATAAATTATACTATTTGTATATCAATTAGCACATATCAAAATCTCATACTTTTGATTCAAAAATTCATACAGAATTCAACGAGATACAAGACTGGTACAACTCACCTGTAATGGAAAATTTTGAAGTCGCATATGTTTATCGCCAACAATAACCAGATACCTTCCAGGGTCTCGTGTCATTTTCGAAAAATCCTCCGCCAGCTCCTTGAAACTAGGCCTACTCTCGGCATCCAACATCCAACACTTAATCATAATCATATATACATCTATGGTACAAATTTTTGGTTGCGGAAGCCGTTCGCCCTTCTCCAACTTTTCGGGCACATCTCTGGCGGGCACGCTGTCATACGGTCGACCGCCAAAAGTAAGCAACTCCCATATGGTTACGCCAAAGGCCCACACGTCCGATTTATGCGTGAAAATGCGATGCTGAATACATTCGAGTGCCAGCCACTTGATGGGCATTTTTCCTCCGGCGGCCTTGTATTCTTCCTCGTTGATGTCGAGCAGCTTCGCCAGTCCGAAGTCGGTAATTTTGACGCAGGCGGGAGTTTGTACTAAAACGTTTCGAGCGGCCAAGTCGCGATGTACCAGCCTCTTCTCTTCCAAGTAGGCCATACCTCTCGCGATTTGAGTGCACCAATTCAAAAGTAGCTTGGACCCGATTTTCTCACGATTGTTTCTTACAAAATCCAGCAGACAGCCCAACGGCATTAGTTGCGTCACCAACATCATTTGTGACGTCATGCAAACGGCTAGCAACTGTAGCAGATTCGGATGATCGACGCTTGCCATGATGTACGCCTCGTCTAAAAATTCTTTGCTCGTGTTGACGCCGGTGTCCTCACGCAGCACCTTAATCGCAACCGGAATTTTGAGGTTTTCACCTTCGGGCACCCAAATGCCCTTGTAGACAGTTCCAAACGCGCCGAAACCCAATATACCACCCCGACGCATTTCTGCTTCTTTGATGATACGCAGTTTAGCCAGATTGGGTTGAACGTTAGTCGGCCGCAGAGGCTCGTTATCTTCGAGTCCTTGTAACGCTATGGTCATGTTTAACGTATCCTCTTTTTGCCTCAGTTTCTTACAATAGAAGTAGAATATCACGATGACGACTACGGTAACCACAATGAATAGCGTACCACCAATTGTACTTCCGTAGATCACTGACGCGCTTTGAGATTGCAGGGGACTCTTCATATGGGCCATGTACTCAGATGAACAGTAAGGATACTCGTTCGTTTCCGATGAGAAGATTTTGTTGGGATATTCTGGTGGGCATACTGCAATACACTGAAATGTCGAATTCGGCGAAGGAGGGTCGTCGTCATATAACTTCAGGTGCTCGCATTGCAGGCAGTTTCGTGGACCCGGTCCGGTACAACCCCTGCACTGTTCGTCGCATTTGAGGCACTCCTGACTGTTGTCGTCCGGATAGTACTGTTCGGGACACTCGTCCTCGCATTGCTCACCTTTCTTGTAACTGGTACAAAGCTGGCAGACGAGTTCGTGGAATCCGTATCCGGTGCACTTCTTACACCTCGGATGACACTTTCGACATATCGCTTTTCCCGCCAAAGGTTTCAGCTTCTCTTGCTCCTGAGGCCTACCGATCCATTCGTAAAAGTAACCGTCCGGACACGATTCGTTCTTGTGCAGGCACAAATTCACCGTCGCGTTCTCGTTCATTATCGCTTTTTCGCACGAATTGCAGCCGCCTACCCCTAGCGTGTTGCGCGGACCGGTGCAGCCGTCGATGCAGTTGACATGGCAGGGCTTACATTCGCCGCGATCCTCATACTTTGAGGCCGGACATTTTGAAACGCAGAAAGGGCCGTCGCGTAAGTGTTTACATGTGGTACAGTTGTCAGGGCCGGGGCCGTAACATGAAAAACCGCACTGTTCGTCGCATAACTCACAAACTTCGTCATTTGCGCGATATATCCTGCAAAAGAAAGGAAACTGTGATTTACGTAACACACATCTTTCTATATAGCTAAACTATATTATTGTATTATTTATGACGTCACGTGTACTGTTGTATATTCTGTATGGTCTGAGCGTTTATTCCGTACCAGTTACCTGGCAAAAACCTGACCTATGCGATTAGGCAGCGAAAACTACGTGTTTCATATTACCATGTGAGGTTGGGAATAGGTAGCAATGCGGTAATAAAGGTCCAGTTAAACCGAAGGCGACGCGGGAATGCGGGAACAAAACCGAAGCGTTATTAAAGAAATTGAAGGAAATAATAGGAAATTGTAAGGTAATGCAAGAGCATTTGGGGAGATATTTTGTAAACATTTTTGTATAATTTATATAAC
This sequence comes from Photinus pyralis, assembly GCF_008802855.1. Taxonomy (NCBI): domain Eukaryota; kingdom Metazoa; phylum Arthropoda; class Insecta; order Coleoptera; family Lampyridae; genus Photinus; species Photinus pyralis. The sequence continues at coordinate 31,545,260 of NW_022170663.1, forward strand.
GAAATGGAATCCTGGTTTCGAAATTTGTGGATACCTTTAAAAACGTAAATATCGTATCCAAAGAAAAAAAATTTAACTGTAAGTCTTCGTCGGAGAATAAAAGTGGCCAGAATCGCATGGCATTTTTTAGATTTTTAAGTACAACATTTTTGTACAGTTATTGCACACAACTTTTCAAACATACGCATATTTTTGCTTTGCCTATTTGTTATGACAGTGCGCCATTTTGAATTTTTTTAATGGAGAGGGACGTTATTTTGAAGTTCATTTTATCCATAGTTCCGATTACCAACTAGATTTAGAGTAAATTATTTGTATTTTTTTAATAATAAACACGTTAAATCTTTCGTGTCGATATCCTTTCATCCCTCTCATAATACAAAGGCATAATAAGCAATTACATTTAATTATACCTACATTCCATTACATTATAAATATAAAGCCGCTTTTTTTGTACGCTCCAGTACTTCTTATAAAAGCAAATTGAACTACTGAACATCTATGTCAAAAATTGCTACATCGCTAAATTAAAGGCGCAGCGATACACGAGACGTAAATACTATAAACGGTCTTAATAGATGCTCCCGTGCGATCTTTTTAATTTGTAAACTTCAGAAACCATACGTTTTGCCGAAGCGCCACCTGTTGTGGGGTTACAGTGCATACTTGGGAGATGAACTGCGGTTAAAAAGACATGCCACATGACCTCCTTTTCATGTAGAGAAAACAATCAAAATAGCGCATAGTCGTCATCTTAGAAATGTCTATTTTATGTCATTGAAGTAGTAGATATTTAATACATTACTGTATTTTATAGCAGATGTTACATTTGACATTTTAATAGGTTTAAAATGAGTACGAAAAGTCGCTCTTTAACCGTAAGGGTAGATTAAGTGAAACAGATGATTGTGCATTCTAATGACATCTCTCACTCTTAATTTTAAACGGGACGCGAACTTCAGAACATATGAGAATGCTGTTTCTATGGAAACTTGACCGTGGCGGCAGAACCTAAGCTCGCTATTTTTGAAGTCTAAATTAAATTCAGAAATGACAGAAGCTTTACGATGATTTATATGGCTTCTCCTATTAAATAAAAGCTTTGTATTATACACGACGATAAAGAGAAACTTGCCATCGTGTCTTTCACTCAATAGTTAATATCCCTTTAGCGTCTTGAATAACAGCTATGTACTCCCTTCGGCCCCAAATTTCAACGTGATATGTCAGTTTCCTATTTAAAAGGGGGGGAGGAGAGCCTATTTACGTACACAGTGTATAATTATAATCGTGAATTTTAAATCATAAAAAAATTTAAATAGAATAAATAGGATATATAGACGGCTATTGCTGCAATACAAGCAATAATGGCGATTTTCCAGTATTTTTTGTGCAATTGTGGCAGCATTCATAGGGTTGGTTTCTTATCGATTACAATTTTTAGTTGTAACTTGTAGGGACGAATTTAGCTACATGCCACCCTTAATTCGACGTAAGACCAGTCGCTCTCGATATCAGACTCTCACGCAAATATGCGAGGGGGCGGGGTTGTAGAGAAGAGGACATTTATCCTTCAGGAAGAAAGGAAAATTACAATTTAAAGTGCTCGTTATTCGCCTCATGGTAGCCACCTTCCCCAGATAAAGGTTTTGAATCGTACTTTAATAAGTCCCAGTGTCATCGCAAGCTTGGGCCTCTTTCCTTCACTTTTTATTTAAACTATTTAGCATTAAATACGTAAAAAGATGCTTGCCCTAAGACGAATAACTTCAGTGCAGTTTCCATGCATTGATCAATACTTCCCAAAAGGCGATAGCTATGTGTGCTATGATTTTCTTTACTAGAGGCATCTATGGGTAAAATTTCAAAGAAATATCTCCATAAATTAGAAAGTTGACGTTGCGCAGTTCGCGTATGTGCACATTTAATTTATCCTAAATGCGATATGTTGGTTTTTACTAAATGCGTTTATGGTTAAAATTTTAAAGAGGATCTTCATAAGTAAAAAAGTTGGCATTTTGCAATCTGCGCATGCGCGTATTTGATTTTTTCTATCTGCGATGTATTTGCCTTTGCTAATGACATTTGTATATAGTTTTCGATTTAGACTGCCCATGCGCACATCTAATGTTTACAATATGAGATATGTTTGCCTTTAACATCTGCGATTTAAATTTCAAACAGATATCTCGATAAACAAGACATTGATGCATGCGCACAGTAATCTGATGTTTACAATATGCAAATATGTTTGCCTTTACTAGAAGTATCTGTAGTTAAAATTTCAAAAAATATATTAATAAATAAAAAAGGTGATATTGCGCAGCCTGCGCGTGCGTATATTGATCGTCAAGATTTCTTACTTATGAAGAAATTTTTAACTTAAACTTTTAAAGACAAATACATATATCGTACATAGTATAAATTGCACGCGCAGACTGCACAATGTTCTTAAATTCTTTTTGAAATTTTAACAAATGTAGCGCATAAATCTTTAAAATGTTATTATACGCATTTTATGAAATCGGTAGTGCACTAGAATTTTTTTAAAAACTGAAAAAACGCGTTTTTTGTAATATTTCAAAAAGTATGGATTCGATCTGTTCCAAATGTATGCATTATGTAAGGGACAGGGTGGCAACAATACATATAAATTTCAGATTAATCGTATGAACGGTTTGGAAGTTATGAATTTTTTTCAATTTTGGAAGCATACACGCCACTGACCAAAAATTTAAAATACACAGTAGATTGGTCGCAAACTTGTAGTTGTGGATAGGTACCATACAAAATTTCTTTGTAAAAATTGTAGCTTTCGAGATATAGATCCAGATCCAGATAAAATTTCCACCCTGTATAGTAAATAATAATATACAGTGTCGCTATTAAATATGGAACCAAAGCTCTCACGCTCAAACCGTTTTGAATTTTGCTTGCATATTCCGTTACCGTTGTGTGTGTGCTGAATCAAACCACTTACCCTGGAATTACGCTGCAATTTTGGAGACACATATTTCCCAATCGGTAATTGGCGCAAGCTAAACATTGGTCGGGCCCCTTTCCCCAGCATCCATCCTTGGTGCACTGCTCGTGACAAACCAACCCAGCCGCGCTGCAATTATCTGGACTGCGATTATTCTGTAACATTGCCGAATGCTCCATGCTCTTCTTAATCTTTTTCCAGTTAATTTTTTCGGCGAAACACAAATGCTTATTTTCCAATATGGCGACCGTACCGGAATTGATTCGGCGCAACGAACGCAAATCGAGAGATTCTAATGAGGTCTTAACAATGTACAACGAGGAAAAATAGTCATATAAGGTACGCCCCCCTATCACTTCTAAATTGCGAAAACACGATAAATTTTTAAAGTCCTGATGATACGCTTGAATATTTAAAAAACCCGTAATTTCCTTGAGAGTAGTGAACACTTGCAACCGATCAGGGTGCATTGCAGGGTATCGTTCTCCGAACGTTAGATTGGGGAAGAAGTGTTGATAACCGGTGAACGAGTTCTCTAAAATATGCAAATAACCCTCTATCACTGTACATCCCTTAAAGGTATCGATGTTTCCCGCGTTAACTTGCACGTCACCGGTGCAAGTCTTCGGACACGGCCCCGTACAAGAAACGCACTCCCCTCGTTCCGCCTTTTTATTATTAGGACATGTTCGTACACACGCGCCATTATCCTTTAACAAATGTTCTGGGCACTTTTTTACACACGTCGCGCCATACGCGTACTTCCCATGAGGATTCGGTTCCCACGAGTAAGTCGTAGGGTTGTAGATCTGCATGGGTGGACACTCTTGGGTGCACACACCATCGTCGTAAAAATTTTTACACGCTATACAGTCGCTCTGCTTCGGTCCCACACAGCCACCCGCACAGAACAAATGGCAACACTCCCGCGGATTACTCCCAAAACAGCGTCCCTGGTAACACTGGGGACTACAATTCTCCTTGGAGAATCGCTGGCAATTTTCGACACCTTCGCCCCAACAACCGGCCGAACAATTCTTATGACAAGGCGCGCACTGTCGCTCGGGTGACGAGAAGTTGTAGTGGTAGACGTACTTGCCGATCGGATCCGAGATGATTTCCTTCCAATTGATCGTCTTCACATGGCACAGATTGTAATTGTTGAACAGCACCACGCTCCCGCTCAAGATATCGCGAAGCGCCGGCAATTCAACCGTAAACATTTTCGATGTCGTGACTATCAGCGCGAACTCCTCGTCATAGTCGGACATCTTGAAGAGCGTCCGACCACGAATTATTTGCAGACTTGGAAGTACGACGCGTCGAACGTCGACGTGCGAGATCAAAACGTAGCCGGTCACTTCGCGTATGTATTGCAGGAAGCTCAAGTCGAAATTGCTATCTTGCAGCCAGGTCAGTTCCAAGTTGCCGTCAACGTACGTGCAGTTCGTAAATCGATTCTTCAGATTTCTGTAGTGGTGGTCACGATTGGAAGGCACCGACCAGCGGCCGTTCGTTCCGATGCATACTGTAAAGAAGAAGAGAGCAATTAGGACGGTACTAATGCTTCAAATCACGATTACTGATGGTACAAGGTTTAACTCCATTATGGTTTGGAAATGGTATTTAATTAGTTATAGTTTCCCGTTTCAAACATACAAACATTCGTTGAGTACTTACACAATTTAGCCTAGTCTAGAACCATCCATTTTGATTGGACACATATAGATTTTGGATTCAAAAATCCGTGGATTTTGGGCAACTTCACGCCCTACAAATCACTTCTGTTTTTGTAACACAACCTATCAATTGGGGAAAAACCGAAGTCGATAGCATATTTTGCCCAGGCGCGTCTAAAAAAGCTCACTTTCCTTTTTCAACAGATTAGGAAAACTGCTATTTTGTGTGATCAATTAGTCTCACTAGTCTATGGTGATAGGATATCTATGGTTCTCTCTAATTGGACAGATTACTTCGTCTTCTGTCAAGGTGGTAGGAGGAAAGACCTTTTTCCGCAGCAATTGAAATCGGAGTAAAAGTTCCTTGGGCGACGGAAAAATCTTCTCTTGAAAGAAAAAATTCTCGTCTAACTCAAGAACAAAAAGAGACAACGATTTTAATTCTTCGCCAATCGATTTCTACGAGTTCAAGGATCAATGCTATTGAATAAAACCGGATAAAAGGCGTGTTTCCGAATGCGAGCCGAGTATCAAAAAAAGTCCCTAGTGAAAATCATATCCGATTCTTCGTATCTTGTTTGTTTATGCCATTAAAAAGATACCCCCCCCCCTCCCCCACCCCCAAATTGTCTGAACATAGCGAAATTAAGGAAATGCACTTTCTTGCCACCTTTATTTTTCTAGACGGTTCAATTATCAATTTTCTTTATTCCCACTGTGTGTTTCTGTATTGTTCTTCATACTTTCTCTTTCGTCCTCTCGCCAGGGCATATTATACGTAATTTACATTGTCTAGGTAAATGTTACAACTTGTCATCCTTTTCTTTTCTTTTTGGTTTTCGTGGTTAGGTGGAAGATCAGCAAGAGGAGCTGTCTCCCAATGCTGAACCTCGCCACGAGGTTTCTTTACCTTAGTTAAAATTTTTGTTTTATATTTACAGCTTATTTTAATTTATATATTTATGCAAGGTAATGAAATAAAGGCATTTATTATTATTATTATTATTAATTGTGTAAATAATTAGTGATTTCATTTGTAAATGCACCTACAGTGAGTTGGATTAGTAGAGCCCACTTAATAAAGACTAAATAAATATATCTCGTTACAGGTTTCAGACAAATAGCCCAAACATGGGAAGGAATAGAAGAATCGAAAAAGTGACCTCAACAGCCATAGTGATCATCAATTTAAATTCTGATATGATAAAAATTGACAGTATACAAGCACAATTATTTTATTATTTATTTATTTATTTTTGTCTTTATTAAGTTATTTGTGTATACAGAGTGTTACAGATAGGTGAATGCATTCATGGCACCCTTTTATGATGGTACGCAGAAATTTCAGAGGGACGTTTCTAATGAGGGGTGAATTTACCGTAGATTTGTCGCATCTCAATCATTCGCTCTAAGCAGCAATTAGTCCTCATTTAATTAGCTGAATTTTGATCGCCGAGTGTAATCATTGAATTTGTTATAAATTCAATGGTATAATAAATGCCTTTCAAATCCGAAGACCTTCAAATAGAACTGGAGAAATTCGAACTTTACGCTGAATGTGGGACCTCCGAAAGGTGGCGCTATCGCAAGGTTCGAAGTAAAGTCACTAAATATAGAAAGTACCGCAATCCGTTGGGCTCGTGTGTTAGAGAGGGAACGCATGATTTTTGCCCAAAAATGGCGGAAGTTACCAGATTCTAGTAACTTTAATGTTAGGGATTGTTCCACTATGAAGTTAGGTTATAAAAAATTACAGCTATTCAGATTTTATTTGTCAATTTTTTTTAAGTTGGCAGCAAATTTGCCCAAAAATGGCGGATGATTGCGGTACTTTCTATATCTAGTGACTTTATTCATTTCTGCATACGCATTTCGTTCCTTTCGCGCAGTGAAGATTTGGCTTTCACATTCGTTGCACGAAAATTGTAATTCGATACGCCATTACTTTTTCTTTGACTTATTGTCTACCTGAAAAGGGAATATGGTTGATTCTTGCTATCACCGTATTTCTTTGGAGTGGTTTCCTTCTCTATTTCTAATCTGTCTGTGGCTGCTCCATTGAAACGCTTTGCGGATTTGTATTTGCATGTAAGGGTAAGGGTTTTATCTTTCCTCATAGTTCCCTTTATCTTCTCTCAAACGTTGCTTATAGTTTTCTCTTCTGGATTATTTATCTGCTCGGATACGGCTACGTCAACACCCGTTGTAAAATATCTACGCCGAATTTGACTTACCACGCCTTGGACAATTCCACCGCCATCTTGTCAAATCAGTCATGTGATTCTACCTCATTCCACCAACATTACCTGGTGACCTACTTCGAAATTTACAACTGGAGACGTACCTATTTGTTCCTGTACTGCAACTATTAACGAAACCTTTGTAAATCGCTCCGATATATTTGATGTTACGTACATCACCTTTTTGTCGCTACAAAGATATACCTTCCGAGACCTGATGTAGTCTACGATTACTTTTGTTACTCCGAAGATTCATTTGTACTAGCTTAACTACGTTTCATATCCTTTACATTAGTTACCGTTGCTTTGTAAATTAGTTTTTGACGTTACCGAGATTTAGTCCGAAACCAATATTTACGATTTTTAGTTAGGTTACTTGTTACATTTTAAATTTATTACATTACCTATTTACTTATTTGCGCATCGTAAAGTAATTCATGCATTTACACCCCGATTTGTACGGACACTGATCGATGAAAAATTTTGCTTTTGCTAGTGTAACATCATTTGAATTATAGATTCTTATTGAGTATTAATTACAAGTTTCGTATCCAGAGTGTTGGACATTGCTATACCGCAATATTTTGTGCCACGCTATTCACTACCCCTCTTGTTTGTTTGTGTTGTTATCTGTTACAGATAAGGCAGAACGCGCCCTTCTGAACTCAAAAGGTTGCGACCTGAATTTCAAATTTTGTTTTCGTCGTTTCCTTGATATAACGTTTGATTCTCGGTTTGATTACATACTGGTTTTCGATACAATCGAATTGAAATTACGAAGTGACATCCGATTGTTCTAGTGTTTGTGGGTTGTGCGTTTTTGGTTTATGATTTGAACTGTTCACGATTTAAAGGTAAGGTAATTAAGACTTCATTTAATCTGTTTCGATCGCCCGACTGAGTGCGTGGTATATCTCTGGCCTTGCCATTTTTATTTGCAGCATTGTTGTTTTGTGTAAGAAAACAATTTCGTATTAAAATGAGAAAGGGTTTTAAGAGTTTCATGTTAATTGTCTTTGTGAGTGACTTTATTACATTGAGCTAGGTGGAAAAGTGTTTTGTGGGTGGCTTAGTGATCGTTTGCCATTTCACACAGTAATATGTTTCGTCCAGAGACGTTCCACTTTACCCTTTACACGTCTCCGACACTCCGTTCTCGAGATATTCGTTTTGAGCACCTCCTCTCCAATTTTTGAGACGAGACGGGGAAATTTCGCTTCTTAGAGGGGGCAGATACCTAAATCTGTCGCTGATAAGAAATCACAAGGAAGTACCTTATGTTTTTCAGTAGAAAAGCGATGCGAAAAACGATGAGTTGTAGCGAGAATATTTCTGATGCTAAAGAAATCCTCAAAAAAAATTATTCTCGAACCGTTTTTTCTTTCTAAAAAAGTGACAATTTTCTAAACGACCTGTTGACACTCCGCAGCCATCGTTGCATAACATCCGCTTCAAATGTGTCATCAGAAACCTAGTTGTCAATTTAAATGTAAGGAAGCACTTAGTTTCACCCCCCAAAGTAAAGACCACACCGTATATTTGTGGAGCCTACCAACTTTGCTGAACGCCCGGTAGGTATCTGGATGCAATTAAAGTTGGAAGAGCTTCGTTACAAAGACGGTCGTTCAGAAATTCATTTCTGTTTTACGAGTTACTTAATATAAGATAGAAAGTAGTTATGTAATTGTTCCATTTGTAGCGGTTTCCAGGGACATAATTACATTTTGTTGTAGCGTTCGACAGCTTTTATTTTGGTCTTTATTTTTAAGTGGATGGAAATTAACCGTTTTTAACTTCTCTTGATTTTGAGAAAAAATCCTTTCTGTTTCATGAATTATAAGGGAGGATATTGTTTTCATTCCCGCTAGGGAACTTGCCGTAAATTTTGTTTTAGTTCTTCCATAGTTACCGCCAACATTTGCTGAACTCGTAAGACTCCTGGAGCTGCCGTTTACTCTAATTGAACTTACCGAAGCTTCAGGCACCGTTCTGGAACCACCGTTTTCAGTCTGTTTACCTGGATCTGCTATCGCCCACCTTGACCAGGGGCAAAGCCGTGTCTCTTGGTGGCGCTCGAGTCCGTCGACAGCATATCCAAGTTACCGCCGATTGCCGCTACTTTCGTTCGCTGGTGTGATTTCTTTACAATAATTTGTCCATTTATTTATTTTTCTTGGAATTAAATTTTAATCTTTATTCCCCTAGTTAGTACCGAAGATCGTCGCTTAAATGTGTCGAAATTGCGTTCCACAATCATTCTTTTTCATTATGTACTTTTTACCATGCGTTGTTTCTTTGTGAATTATTGTTCTGTGTTGGCTACTTGGATTAACTGTTGTTCGAGTTAGTTTAAAAACGTTTAGTTGAAACCTAAAAATCGGATACGCCTTGGATGAAATGACAAGTTGACAATGAGGACGTGCACTTTCAGCAAGATGGGGCTCCGTCACATTAGGCGACAATGGCTCAATTGAATAGACGGTATTCTGGTGAATGTAATACCAAAGGGGGTGTCATAGAATGGCCACTGAGATCTCCCAACTTTGACTTCGCTCGATTTCTTTCTTTGGGGACATTTGAAAACGGTAATGTATAATGATTAATCTCTATAAACAGAATTTTGGATTCGAGGATGGTTTCATGCTGATTGAATGTAGTGGTATCCAGTAACTTTATGGTGTCTCATTCTGGGATGACCCCTTCCTCGTTTCCTAGACTTCCAAAAGTTAAGTATGATGTGACTGGAATAAAATTCATAATTTAAAACAAAACAAAAGGACTCGAAACCTCGTGTTGTTTTGTTCTATCTTCATAAACTAACTTCCCATTTTGAGTATATGGACTTCAAGTTCGCCCCACGTACTACAAGAAACAATTCCGTTCGGTAGAAACAATCTTTCGCGCGTATTTTCAATTGTGCCCGCCCGTTCAATGAATAAATTTGTTTTAAACAGACGATCGTTCCAAAATCGTTTTAATAATATTCGTGTTTTCTTTTTACTTCTACGCCATGTAAAGAAGGAAAATCGGTTCATGTCTGCTTATTTGACTTTCAAAACGACCATTGTTTATGACCCGTTTTTTTTAATTATGTTAATTCCGTTGTAATTGATTGTTGCTTGTGTTGCCAAAGGCGTCTCGTGTCAAACGTCAATAATTTCGATTATCCGCATTACATTCTGTGCGCCGCAGAAAATATCACTTTCTCGCGATTTGCGCTAAATTTTTCTAGCAGGAAAAGTAGATTTATTTCGCATACTCTAAGAACTGGGTTAATAACGGTCGCTTGCAAGACGCGTACGAGAGCTACTTCCAAAGGTTTTCAAATTCTAGCGCTTTGTCAGGAATTTTTTGTCTACCGTAGCGCGTAGTTTTTGTTAGTTTGACCTGAAGAGGTGGTCCCGATTGGGGACCGCATTCGAATTCAAAATCATACCGCACCAACGAAACAAAAAGTGCATTACCTCATTAAACCGCTTCATGCATAATGTAGCGGTGTTCGCATTTGTGCATTTCAAGGTATTTTCAAAACTGGAAAGTAGACGATAAGATTTCAGCTTTAAAAGGTAGTTGTTGCAGGCGCCACGAACTCGTTTCTAACGGGAACCTTCACCATAACCTCCCCCTTCCTTCGGCCCCGCCATACCCAACCATAGGTACTTTCAATTCCACGTTCTGCCTTTTACAATTACGCATTCCTTTTTGTTTTGCTTTTTATTTTCTTGGAAATGGGTTTACAATTGAACTGTTTCATCTACAATGGGAATGTTAGACATTCCACCTTATTCTCGGCCGTTTATCGAAGTCCATTGGCGTTTTTTGCGAATTCCGAAAGAAACCGAAAAGGCGGACGTATAATTAAAGTTGGTAACGTGAAGGCAGGCGAAATCTTAAAACATTCTTCGACTTTATCGCACCAAAAAGAAAGAAGCTCGATTTTAAATTGCAACCCTAACCGACAGATTCAAGAGCGAATTATTAGCACGTAGGTACCTACTCCATAAGCACAGATCTTAATTTTAGGGAACCTAATAAAAGCCAAGTCAAGTCCGTCCGAAGCCTTAACTACCCTAGATTGTAGAATGATAGGAAAACTTTTCTTAGTACATTACCAGCAGGTCGTGATGTACCTTTTTTTAGCGCATTTTCCAACTCCTGTTGGAAGGTGCTATTGTGGCAATTTTCTCCGTCCGACAGTCCGAGACCTTCTACAGTTTTCAAGACATTTAGTTCGTTCTTTTTGCATTCTTGCACTGATATTTTTTAATTTTAACCAAAGATTTTTCTGATAAAGGCAAACATCTCGCATATTTTAAATTTTCTTAGCGGTTTCCCCGCGGCTTTGTACGCTCGATATTGACCCAGCGTACAGACTGTAAACATGTTTCAAAATCCACTCGTGGACGTTACCGCGTAACACAACTGTAAATGATGAGTAACGGGCAAATATGGGTCATAGCAGCAATCTAGTCTGTAGGTGGTCCGGGGGCCAGATCTCGGAACGGGCAGACAGACAGACAGACAGACGACCACATAAGTGTTACCTCAACTTCATTGTGTTACGTTAAAAATGTAAACACATCGGCACGGCACGACAGTGACTTGACGCATGTATCCATCGTTACGCGAAATAGTAGAGTGCGACATCAACGAAAAAAGAAATTTTTTTATTATACCTGAATCACAATCTCCGTTTTAAACACTCAAATGCGTGCGAAAAAGGGCCTTTAAAACACACGTGCTTTAAAGTTGCTAAGTAACGATACTTCAAGTATGACTTTTGAAACTGTCATCTGGATGAAATAAAAAATCCTCTTAGGTCGCTTTCTGTAAATGCAGAACATTTCTTTGGCTTTTGTACCTATCCTTTGGTTGAAGCTTTCACAAACGCGCGTAATTTAGGGTATGCTTCCAAATCTGTTCCACTTTTTAATCGCAGCATTGCTTTAAAGTTTTGAATGAATGCACCAAAATATAGAAGATTTAAATACCTTTGACATTTCCTTCATATATGCCAGCATTATGGATGCATTTAAGACTGTATTCGTAAGTAACTTCCTATTCATCCATGGAAACAACTTTTCATATTCTTTATAATAGGCTTTACTGGAGTTGGATTTTACACCTACCAACGTTTGTTTAGATTTTACAACAATCGATTTAATGGACGGTGTATTATCTTTTTCAACGGAAATCGTTTAATTCACAAAGACGATGATTTTTATAAGCAAACGTCAAGTGACATTTCCATGGCAATCGTGAAATTACGAACACCCAGCCCACTTAATTAGACATGTATTCGAGTATAACGTCAATATGACTTCATTGTATTTCCTATTTTTAAATTATACTGCAGGTATAATAAAAAATACTATAAGATACACGTGTATAATTGGTCTTTAAAGCACTCGCAACGTTAAAGGCACTCCGCTTTGCGTCGTGCCCTTCAACTCGTTGCGCGTGCTTTAAAGACTTGATTATACACTTGTATCTTAATATACTATTAAAAAATCCTAAAAAAAAGTTTCATCAAACTCAGCCGTTTAGGAGTTCAGTCACAAACACACGTACAGAAGAATTTTATATACAAAGATTTATTCCCTAACTTATTTTCCTTTCCACACATATGTAAATACCCCGTTACATGGTCTTTCGGGGAAAGCCTGTGTTTCAATTTTTCTATGATGGTGGTACTTTGGCTTTTATTGAAAAACAACCCCTAGAATCTGAAGACGGAAAATTGAAAAAAATGATTAGACAATTTAGAAAATTCCATTGGGTTTATCTTAAAATTTGAATGCGAGTGATACAGAAATCCTTGGGAAAATCGGTTCGAAAATGCCCAATCCCCAAATGTAGGTACAGCCGGAATGAAAATCTAAGCGCAAACAGGACCGGACTCTTTTTATGAACCCTAAGATCTTTCATTTGGGACGGATTAATAGAAAAGAGAGAAGGAAAAACAGGTGAATTTGTGACGTTATTTTCTTTACCGTTTAACCTTTGCTGTGGCTTGCATTTGAATTACGATGTGGAATCCTTATGAAACATTATGCGAACTCTTACCTTTATCTAGCAATCCTTACGCCATCTAGGTCTTCACATTGTAACCCGATCCGTTATTTGTGATATAGCTTTCTTTTAAAACCTTCCCGTCTACATTTCTGTTGCGCGTTTTCTCCCACTTGCTGTTGGCGCGCGCAGACGTTGTTGAAGAACTCGAATCGATCTTGACTTGTACTCGAGCTACACGCCATAACACTTACTTGACATTATTGTCTACCTTTTTGGGATATTATATGTGGTGTTTGTATTAAGATTAGTGAAGTTTTTCTCTTATTATCTTACTTCCAACTTCGTTGACGCATTTCTGCGGATTTATCTTACAAGTTTAAGGCCGTTTACGGTATGTTATCTATGACGCATTATATTTTACTTTAAATAATCCATTTCAGGCTACTTTCGTACTGCCTGAGTTTTCTTACTTGTTATTTTGGAGTTACCAATTGCTTCCTGATTGTGCATTGATATTTCTAAGTGGAAACGCGAATTCCCGATTTTCGATGCCATTACCAGCCAAAAACGCCCTGCATATTTCTATCTTATCGACTGAAGAATTACCGCTATTTCGTGCGAAACCGATTTGAACTGATAACCCAATTTGGCGAAGTTCGTTGACCTACGATTAATTCCTCCGAAACGCAAGTACTTAAATAACAAGATGTGTGGAGTTGGTACTGTGTAAATCGTTCGTATGTATTTGTATCATTGAGTACCTCCACTCAACGATTTGTATATCCAGTTACCGATTACGTTTAGTTTTGTCGTTACCGAAATTTAGATTAACGATAATATCATCTACGATCGACATCATATTTGTGTTACTCCGATACTTATATTTGTTAGTTTACTGTATTTTATCCTTCATATGAACTACTTTTGTTTGTGATCTAGTTCTTAAAATTGCCGAGACTTTGTCCGAAGTAAATTTCTACAATTTTAATTAACGTTATGTATTTTGCTCTGAAGAACTTGCTCGTGTAAGTTTGTTTTCATTTGAATTGATAACATTGCTTTGTCAATGAAGAGAGATTCAGTTATTTGTACATTTTATAGTATTTTTTTCCCTTAAGACTTCATGTCACTTTTTGATATCTCATACCGATTGTAAAACCAACCCTTAGTCGAACCAAATTTTGTTTTGTCGTAGTCATTTGAATTTTTGATTCTTTTTAGTATTGATTGCAATTCTACGTATAAGAATAACCCTTCGTGTCTTACGTTAACCATTGTTTATACGATATATTGTGCAACGTGAATCATTATCCTTATTTTTTTGTTCGTGCGTCTGTCTGTTTACAGATTTGCAGTTTCGCGTCCTCTGAGCTCAGAAGGTTGCGACCGTAGTTCAAGGTAAATTATTTAGTTGTTTTCGTCGTTTTTCCCTTTTAACGTTTGATTACATTTTGGTTTTTGATACTAACGAATTGTGATTATTACTTTGTTTGAAAGTCACTTAATGATTATAGCTCCGTTGTTTCTGCGGAAGCCCTTTTGGATAAATACTTTCCCCGGCTATGTGTTGGCTTCTCATTTGTTTTTTTGAGATTATTTTAAATTCCCATTTTGAGATACCAGATCTATATATTACAGTGTCAGATTTGTGATATTTTGAGATCATTGTATTAAAGTATTAAAGGTTTACGCAAACCGACACGGACATGCAGACGCGGTACCGCATGCGGGAAATATTTCTACAGCGGGATATGCGATCACGCACACCGATGCGGCGGTTCGCACGCATATACCGCTGTAGAAATATTTCCCGCATCCGTACCACTCCCGCTCCTGGGTCCGCATGTCCGCGTCGGTTTGCGTGGAACTTAAACCACCCGCATTTATGACATCAAATATTGTTTATGTTTTTCCCCATAATTGTGCATTCCTTCGAGTTTAGTAAGACGAGAACAAGGATCTCTTAGTCTGCCTTACCGTAACAAATTTCATGTTTACGGAGCTACAGGCCGCTCCACTCGCTCCACCCTAAGGACGGCTCTGGGTTTCGATCACAAAACACAGAGTTCATACCAATGCCGAAGGTATAAACCAACCGCTCCCCCAAATTTCGGGGCCGGTATACGGCTCCCGTTACAGAATGCGAAGTGCATCTCAACTCCCAGCGAGCCGAAAGCGAGCTCGGCATAGCTCGAGCTCACCTGTCTCACAACGAATTGGCCCGCTTTTTTTTACCACACCGAGCTCGGGATCTCCCGTAAACTCGTTCCTCTACGTCCATGGTGGCAAACGGCGTTTACCAACGGCTAAACACACTATACTTTTTCAATCATAGCTACATATATCCAACCGAAAAACCTTAAAAACGGCGATCTTTGTGAAAACGAAGAACTATGGAAAATAGTGACTCATTACCATTATATTCCATCCGAAATAATTGTACGAACAAGGTAATGTAAACAAAAAGGCCACAAAAATCCGAGCCATACAAAGAACCCAAGTATAGTCCGTAGAATACGAAGAATCGGAAGAATTCTATATGAGAATTTGAACAGTTCCGGATTTGATGACGTAGGCAGTGGCGGTCCCAGCCCCCCCCTCCATTGTCCATTTTTTTCATCAATTTTGTGTCGATCTCATTTCCATTACCTATGCGAGATTTCTTTTATTTTTTTCCGTGTTGGGACAAAGTTCGGGTTTGGGCCCCTCCCTTTACCAAATCCTGGAACCGCCACTGGTCACGTAGGTCACCATAATAACGTCCAAAAAGGCGCGTAGAGCAAAAAAACAAAGGTCCAAATTGTAAGAATAACAGGTAGCTTTTAGGATTCTATTAAAATAAACTCTCCCTTTCGTATTAAAAACTTTTAAATAAATCGAGTCATGATGAAATCCTTTGGAAAATCGTACGAAGCGAATACCGCGATTTACGAATCATGATTCTTGTTTGTTATTTTGTTAAGTCTATGGGTAAGTATAAAAAAAGAAATCTGAATCTAAAATTATAGTAAATAAAAGTATACGAAGAATCCCAACAAAATATAATATGAAAAATTGGAAGAATTCGAATGATCTTTTGAGACTACCTATAGACTATGAGGAAATTCACAAATCCGGGGGATTCAAAAGTCCGAACTCGATTCATAAATCTGGAAAAATTGATGAATCTAAAAATAACGAAAAAAATGCAAAGAATGTTAGAATCTGAGGGCTCAACAATTTAAAGAACCGGAAGGATTCAAAGAAATACAAAAATACGAAAAGGTTAAAGATCTAATGGATCCGACGCGTCGTAATAATTCAATTACAATATTGATGGAATTTCAAAGCAAAAGAAGAAACCGAAGATCAAGAATACGAAGAAAACTGATCAAAACACTCGGTTTTGTATTTCTACTAATATTCATAAGAATCTGAGGAATCTGAAAAATTGAAACAGTTTGAAAAAGAACCAGAAGCATCCCATCGTTATGAAGAATATGAACAATCCGAAGAATAATTAAGAAACTGGACAATCGGACAAAATTAAAGACTGAAAAACCTATAAAATGCAATAAAACACAATTCAAAAAAACTTAAATTGAAGAATCCAAGAATACAAAAAAAAAACTAAATAATTGGTACAATGTGAACTAGTTAAAAAGTAATCGTAAACGATTTACATAAAGCGCATTTCCACTTGCATTCATTTCCCATTTGTAAGATGCAACTTCTGTTAAAATCGTAAAAAACCGGCCACAAATATGAAAGATAGCGTTGCACATGGGCAATCCATTGTTGACGTGCTACTTCAATTTCAGTTTATGAGAAGAATTTCATTTCAATGCTTTTCTAAATAACAAAGTTGGAACTGCGCATGCGCAAACCTAAATTTTAAAACTAATTTACTATAACTAACTAATAAACTAAGATTTTCCTTTGTTCCAAGCGCCTAAGTATCAAATTTCACTTAAATAGTTCCATAGATAAAAAAAGTTGGCACGGCGCATGCGCAAAATAAAATTTTGAAACTGGCGCTAGATTTTCCTTTATTCCAAGTGCCTATGTATCACATTTCGTTTAAATTCTTCCATAAATAAAAAAAGTTGGCACTGCGCATGCGCAAAACCAAATTTTGAAATTGGCGTTTGATTTTCCTTTATCCCAAGTGCCTATGTATCAAATTTCGTTAAAATTCTTCCATAAATAAAAAAGTTGGCACTGCGCATGCGCAAAACCAAATTTTGAAATTGGCGTTTGATTTTCCTTTATTCAAAGTGCCTATGTATCAAATTTCATTCAAATACTTTTATAAGTAAAAAAGTTTGCAATTCGGTTTATAAATGGTCGAGATGCGAAAAGGGCACTGTGAATTTTGAATTCGATCCAACTTTTGGCATTGCGTATTATATGGCTAAATCTATGCCCATATTGAATTTCATGCAATTCAGTTCATAACTAACGGAGATGTAAAAGCGATCGAACATTTCTAAACAAAGTTATCGTTCACACGGACAGATAGATGGACAGACAGACAAAGGAACAGACGGAGAGACCAACCGGCAGGCGACAGATAGCAATGCAAAATTATAAACGATCTCTAGGATCGTTAATAAACGGCAAAAGTGTAAAATTATGGAACATGTAAAAACGGTTTTTTGTTTTTTTTACAATAACTTTTTTTGTAAGCGGTACAGAAAAAATTCCTTCCTTGGTACAAGACTCGACACCATAACGAACCAAATAGCGAAAAAAGTAGAACAATAGCTCTTAAGATAAAGAAACTAGTAGCGTCGCAAAGTTAGCGGACGGACGGACGGACGGACGGACGGACAAAGTGGCCACAATAGCGCATTTTTTTTTATTTTTGTGGAAATGCGCTAAAAATCGGAAGAAATCAATATAAAGATCTAAAATTTGGAAAAATTAAAAAAACTTAAGAACCTGAAGATTTATAACATAAAAAATCATTTTGGTGTGAACTATCGGAAGAATTCAAAGAGATGCAAACGAGGATCTGGATTTAAAGAATGTAAAGACAGAAAGATCGAAAAATGGAATGATTCCATTGGATTTTAAATATGAAAAAAAGGAATCTAAATCTAAAAATCCGAAGTATGCGAAAAATCCGAGGACGTAGTTGATTTAGGTTCCAATCTCCTATACTATAAAACTGCAACAGATTTTCTCTTCAAGGGTGACTGCCAGAAGTGCAAGCATTTATAGGATTTTGATCCAGGTGCACAAATATCCTAACACACTTGTATGTTAAACTCGCTCACTTGATTCAGTAAACAAAATGAACAAGAGCTTCAAAAACTGACCCTGATCTAGACGTCTGACAAGCACGAACAACAGTAGAGAACTGGTTTAGTAGTCAGTTTGGATAGGTTAACACATCTATAATATTTGTAACCTAAAAGAGAAACAATAAAAACATACGAATAGAGCAATGGAACCAAATGCCTATTTGTAGAGCAGAATCTTTTAACTTACCATGTCCTACTTGGCTCTGTCCCTACAACACGAGAAATTGTTCTAAATCACTTGGAATTGCCTAGGTTAGGCAATGGAAGATTAACAACGCTACGTCCTACGAATCGAAAACTTTCGGAAATTTGACTAAACGCCTCTTCCAATTGCCAATTGTTAGTTTCCACGTACGCATAGCCCTACAGACAATTTCCCCACTGGTCCAAAACTGCATGAATTTTTGAGTTAGCAAATAAAGCTACCATAGAGTTACCTGTAAAGTTCGAATTGTATTAGTAATAAATCAAGAAAATACAGTTGTTTGTTTAGTCAATAAAAACACATTATAGTTAAGAGGATGAATATTTACGAAGATCTTTATTTGTCATTCTTCTCATGAAATCTACTGGTGGGCAGAATTTTTGGGGCCGATAAAAATACTAGAAACTCCATAACCGTAGAAACTGAGGCAAGCGCAGAGAGTGTATCTCCATCTTCCGAATTCCGTTTCTACAGAAAGCTACTGCCAGCAAATGTGAAGTTCAGTAAAGAGTCAACAATTTTGTCATTATTTCTTCCTCGATTTCTTCGGGAGCTTCAGTTCTAGATTCTTCCTTTTTTTCAATGCTTCTCATTTTTTGAATTTCACATACGTCCGATTTTTCGAATTCTTAATATTCTTCGCATTCTTATTATTGCATGTACAAGGTGGTTCAAATTCGTGGCTCAGGGATGTTACAGTGTAGATTAAATGAAGACAACATTTGAAATTATTAGAAAATCTTTGGAAATAACTAAGATATCACCGAAAAACTGAAAATGCCAAATTTCATTTTCCCTAGCTTAGACGGTAGGAAGTTGGCGGTTCCCTTTTTTTCGGAGAATCTGAATTTATTATCAGAATTTTCATAGCACGCTAGATGTAGAAACTATAGGCTACTACTACTTTCTTATTTCTTATGGGCGCCTTATTGGATTTTTACGGAATAAGGTGGAGGACAAAAAAGAAAAATAATGAGATGTCACACTCTATACTTTTACATAAATTTCAAAATTAAAAGTTTTACATTCATTTCTCAACATAACATCCACGGATAACTTGCTGAATCAACATGGCTATGATGGCGATGCATTCAAATGAATTCGTGTTTTTGTCTTCTTATCTCATAAGAAATAAGAAAGGAATAGCCCCTCGAATAGCCCGCAACTTCTATATCTAGCGTGTTATCTGGGGAAAATGAAAACGAAATTAGACATTTTCAGTTTGTTCAAAAGCGTTTTTTCAGTCACAAAAAGGTGCAACTTTCCCCTATTTAACCTACACTGTATGTCTCACGCTCTCACCGTTACGGGGATCGGGAGATCCCAATGGTGAGCCACGAATTTGAACCGCCCCGTACATTTTTACGAGAGAATATATCCTAAAAATTGCATATCACATTCCGTTTCCCAGTTAATAATAAAAAAGATATCGTTTTAGATGCACGGCCCCTCGCGCCCCTATGCAATAATATAGTAAACACAATTTCGATTTTTTAAAGTAAAGAGGGGTGGAGTTCGAAGTTTGCACTGGGCGATTCCAAATTTTGTTTTACTTTCTAACGAACTATACAGGGTGTCTCACGACGAATTTAATTTAAAATTCGACAGTATGTTAATGTTGATAAGACAAGCTCATCTAAAATTATTTCAAGTTAGTTTTCATCTTATTTTAAAATGGTTTTAAAACAGCGTATATATTATTTCATTTTTAGATTCTACGTAAAATGCTAATATATGGAAATTCATTTAAAAATCAAGTGTTGGGTTTAAAAAACTCCTCCCACACTTTTGTCATAATTTTTCCTTGTGCATTCTTTCCACTAAAGAGAAAAAATACAGAGTGCGTCAAAAAATACAGTTTAAAAAAAATCAATTTTCGAATTATTTTTAATATGCATAGAATTTGATCCAGAAATCGAAAATGGATTTAAAATAATACTGTTCAATTACAAAAAAACTAAACATGACATAATATACAGGGTGCTCCATTTAAAATAACTAACTTGGCAACAGGTAAGCGGACAAACCAATATGAAGATATTTTAGATGTATCGACAGTACATTGCGAAATTCTCAAATTATTCCGAAGTCTCCTTTTGAATATATAAATAGCCAACTTTCGTAACGGGACACTGTATAAGCCATGCGGTTGCGCATAGAACGTCAAAACTCTTCAAATTTTGAATTCTATGATTTTTAAAGTATGTAGATTTGCAAACCTTTTTTTACAAACCTGTTACTGTATCTACACCGCTGTGAAAGAAACCGAAATAGAAACAAGTAACGATACTTTACAAAATGCGATACTATGTTAAGATGACGCGTCATTCCATGAATTTATTTCAACTAAATAAATGGAATTCATGAGTGCAAAAAAAACTATTTTTACCATTTTCAATAGGTAATGATGATCAGACACAATACACGGATCAAATGGTCACTATAAATTTGTACAGAAACCATACAAAACGTTCTTTATTCGGCAATTTTACTTCAGAAACAGCAAATGCACAGAATTCAAGCGGTTCTCAAAATCCTAAGTACCGCCTGTAGATTGCTGTGTATATCAGCTGTTTTTAAACATATATACTTACGGTTTTTGGGACCCTGTGAAACTTGTATTACCAAACGGAATCAATCTAGCTACATTTGTTTCTGAGATACAGGGCGAAAACGAAAAGTTTGAATTTTTGGGATGGGATCATATATGTTACTACCCGTGCAAGATAAAAACAGCCTATTTTTGACATTTTTACTTAGAATCCAGTGGTATAGTAAAAAAAATGTTGGACCAACGTTTCTGAGATTTAACCCAAAGTTGGTATCACAATCTATATTTGTTTAAATTTTAGCCATAAACCAAAAATAAAAACCTTATTTTTTACGGTTTTTAAATAGTAGGCCGTGGATTCATGGAGATTTTGTTTTGTTTATTGTATCCATGATGACTAAGGCAGCTGATGCCAATCAATACAAATGGTTGACCGTAGAAACGTGTCATTTCAATTTTCCGTCTTTATTATGCAAAAAATTGAAAACTAATACGATTGATTGCCGTCAAAAAAATGTTTCTTCAAAAAACCTTAATACATTTTTGCTCTTAAAATAATTTGGGGAGCCAATAATCGCATGTTATGAATTTTACATTGAAATCCCCATGATGCGTTACGCAAGTCACCACCCTGTATAATTATATTTAAAAAATGTATAGGTTGTGATACATTAATGTAATCGGGGAAAAGAATGCCAGAAACGCAACCGTAGTGTTGCGATAATCCAAACCCGTGATAATCCGAATGTTTCCATAATCCGGACTGTGTTCAAGTGTTCAGATGTCCATAACGCATGTTGTAGTCCCGATTTCCTTTGATTTTACCGGTTTTGAATTCCTTGTTGGCGTCTGGAGGTTATACAGCATAAACAGAAAGTTCTTCTCGCAGTGAGTGCAGCACAAAATGCCACCTTCTAAGCGCAATCTCTTAATCAAAAATCTACAAGCATTGATTACTTAAAACGCGGAATTAATGAAAAAACTTTATCCCCAAGTGCGGGTCTTTCTTTGTGAATTCTTGTTTTAGATGAAATCTCATGTATTTATAGACATGTTTGTTAAGAAAATGTCAGTTTACAATATTGCTCGGTAATCCTCCCTGGTTTTAATTGATCTGTATTATTGCACTGTGGCATTTAAAAAACACCAACTGTCAAATTTGAGAAAAGGTGGTCTAATCATTTTTTTTACTACGCCACTGGTTTCTACGTAAACATGTCTAAAATAGACAGTTTTTACCTTTTTTTATCTTGCATGGGTAGCAAGGTATGATAACATAAGAAAGTCAAACTTTTCGTTTTCATCCTGTATCTCAGAAACAAACGTAGCTAGATTGATTCTCTGTTTCTCAACAAAGTGGCACAGGGTCGCGTAAACCGCAAGTCCCTATCTTTAAAAACAGCTGGAGAGCAGTCTCACCCAAAATAGGACACACGGTACAAAATCTCATATAGCTTATACTTACGTGTCCCTCCGTCTGAGGGTTTGAGATCTCGCACCTCGTCGAAAGCTGCGGTTTTAAGGGGAATTTTTCAAAAAGAAATCCTCGTATGTGATGGTTTTGTCCGTCCATCTGAATGTCTGTTCCTATAGTTGAACTTGAGTTCAAGGATCAGTGCTATTGTATATGAGCCGAATTAAAAGTCGAGTGTCAAAACATTCCCCTACTGAAAATCGTATGCGATTCTTCGTACCTATCTTGTTTAAATTTAGGTTTCAACGCACAGGGTGGGCAAAAACAAAAGAATTTGGAATAATTTTGCGTTTGCAAGCGTATCACACCTTCGTTATTTACTACGATATTTTAGCTACAGTATTTCTCATAAAAATGAATCAAGTGACCATAGAGTAACTTAGTTATAATTATAAAGCGATTCTGATGAAATTTTGATATTATGCCTTACTGATAAAAGTACACCTGCCCGTCGAAGGTTGAGTAAGTACGTTTGAAAAATATGCTTTAGGCAATCGCTAGTGCGGCGGCTTAATTACTGGTGTCTTTTGGTGCGTTTGTACAAACATTATCATTAGTTTACTATCATAGATCATTAAGAAATAGCCAATAGATAGGTATGGTTTCGTTGGTTAGGGACGCACAATAAACCTTTGTTTCTATTGGTTATTTTTTAATGCTATAATAATAGTAAACGAATGATAACAATAAGTGTATAAACTCACCATTGTTGCAAGTATTTTTTTTTTAAGATCTTTGACTTTAGCTAGAAGTTTAAAATTCCGTATTAAATCCGTGCCATTCATTTTCCCTTGCGGAAAATAACACTGTTTTCTGATAAACAGTTCATTTTTCTGGGAGGATTTTGCTCTTGAATTTGTTGCCTGTCTGTTGTCTGTAGCTGTAGGATTATTGCAACTTTCCATAATTCTAATAAAAATGAACAATCAATATAAGAAGCATCACTGCACATAAAATGGATAAATTTTAACCAAAGATTCAAAATTCCAAAGAAATCACCATTTAGTCTTACGAGAAAGTAGACAATTTGATTATACGAGTATCAAATCAATCAAATGATTGTCAGTGTGGCAGAGTATAGAGCATTATGCAAGCCAATTTTCATGCATTTCGTTAGATCGAGGTTACGAAAATGGTTCTTTGAAAAGACGCGCCCCGTGAGTTACACAATCCGTCGACGTGCAACAAGCGCAATCGTTGCATAAATGTACCACCCTTTAAAGTTCATCCACCCAAGCATTTTTAGAGCAAATCTGCAAGGTGGCGTTTGAACATAATTTTAAAAAAAAGTGCATAATCCCATAAATTCCAGCGAGTCCAGTTACTCTTGCGCGCCATTTTTTGCGTTTTGTTATTAAATCGAGTTCAAACAATTTATCTTGAAGGTTAAAAAACAATTATACTAAATTACCAAATAAGGCAAACGAGTTGATTGCGTTTCGTTTCTTTGGTCGAGTAAAAAATTTCGGCTCCTACAAGAAAAGGCATCGATCTAAATTAATTAAGCGCCCCAGAATGTTGACCACAAAGCTAAATTTAAGAAGCAGGTGCGCTTTAAGAAAAATCCAAATTGGGACTCCATGGCAGCCTTCACTCGTCCTTGAAGATTGTGCTGCACCGCTAAATGGTTAAAGAGCTAAATAGGCGTTTGTTTCACTGTTAATTTTGCTAATACAAAATGCGGTGTCCTTTTTACACGTAAAGTTTACACTTACTTTTTCCCTTCACAAATTCGGATTCGCGGTCCTTTCCGATTCCAAATCCTGGCAGTTTGGACGTGTGAAACGATCGGCTGCTGACGTTTCCGCCACCATGACTTCTGTTTCTCTCCTTAGCACCACCACACACAGCACCCACCAGAAGAAGGAGGGATAATAAGGATATCCATGCCCCCATGCCGTGGAGCAATACATACGCTGGCAAGCCAACGTCACATGACTCGCGATGTGCTTATGCTCGAGGATGGCCAAGAACTGACTACCAGTACCTAAAACACACCTTGGTTAAGTTACCTGTACAGGTGGGTTAGTTCGGGTTATGCAATAAGTGTGCGGCAAATTCTTATAAACTACTACTACTTCAAATTGAGAATTCAAAGCGCTTCTGCAATAAATACGTTGAGATTATTACAATGGGCAAAAATCTTCATTGGCATTCTTACGTACTTAACAATTTAACCGTTACCAAACACTCATCTGCGCTCGCCAACGTCTTTCCATATGCCGACGTAACAAATTCACCTCTAATTAAAAAAGTGGTCGGTAACGATCTAACCAAGACCAACTTTCACAAAATGATGCTGGCAAAATTACAAGGAACTGTTAATTGATGAAAAAAAAATCCATTTCAAATTTCCTTTGAACAGTTTTGCAATTTAAAATTAAAATATCTAATTCTTCTTTACAGTGCTTAGATGAGTCAATGGTTACACATCTTTGCAGTTGCGGGATTGACAAGGTGAAGCAAACTAGGGGAACGTAATCCACCTACACTGAAAGTGTGTCAAAACACGTAATTTTGCGATTAATCCTTCTCGGGCAGTCGCCAATTCAAAATTCAAGCCGATTGTAGAATTATCATTTTTCAAAATTTAACCACCCTTGATCCTTTGATACTTGGTTATGGGTTATGAAATTTTAACCAAGTGACCAAACAATTTTTAACCTCAAAATATGTGAAATAATTTCATATGGAAACGTCTAATTTTCATGTCTACTCGTACATCTCAAACGGTTTGAGCGTGAGAGTTTGGGGTCCATCTTTAATAGTAACCCTGTATATGTAACTTTCCATTTGCATTACCTATAGTGGAATTCACCTCCAGATGGCAGTGCAGTAGGTACATGGGTAAAGGATAACTGCGTTTCCAATTCTACTAGACTTGCGAGTGCGACTCTTTTGACAGCGATGTAACACAAACGTCCGCAATCAACTCACATTCTGACATATAGAAAGTATTGCGATATCTCTGTAATCTGCCATCTGAATGTGAATCCACTAGAATCGACTCATCTTTCTTTAGACACCCTGGTCCCTGTGTGACCTATTTTTTCAGAAGCTACGAGTAGACAAATTATGCCTTTCCTTCTTTTTCTAACTGTTCAACCAAGAGGAAATCAGTGAAACGTATCATATGATAATGTACAAGCCATACCTTGGTACCTCCGTAATTGTTAGTGCTATCAAAAAGTAATATAGACGTCATGTGCTCTTTTTTAGTCAAACTTAATGGTTAACTCAAAATTTGAATATACTTACTCACTTAAGAGATACGGGGGAATCAAAAAATTGTCAATTTCAGAATGACCCTATAATTTCTTAGTTAAAAGTATAGTTACGCAAAAAAGTAAACCTCTTTTTCTTATGGAACATCCCGTATATTTAATTCTAAAATGATAGGTAACATATTAAATTATAATATAACACGAAAAAAATTCAATGTTAACTCAAAAAGATTAAAAAAACATTTAAAAAAACTAAATATGTTTTTTTTAATTGTTTGAACCTTTTTTAATTTTTTCAATCTGTTTGTACCTTTTTGAATCACTTGAATCTTTTTGTAATTCTCTTATGTCATATTTGTGAAAAGAAAATTTAAAATGCCATCTTTTTAGATTAAAGTATACACAATGTTCCATTTAAAAAAAGGAGGTTAAGTCTGAGAACCTGATTACCTGGCCTCGTATACTTATTTAAAAAAATGCAGATTATTCAAAAATCATTGCTAAGAAACTTTTGCAATTAGCATTTTTCTGTATTTTTTTAACTAAGAAAATATAGGGTCACTCTGAAATTGACAATTTTTTTATTTTCCCCCGCATTTCTTAAACGAGCGAATATTTTCAATTTTTGATTTTACCATTTTAAGTTTGACCCAAAAAGAGCACATGATATGATGCCTCTTATTTCTTTTTTGATAGCACCAACAATTTCGAAAATAGAACACTCTGTACATTACAAGTATCTCTACTATATTATTGTGATACCTACTTTTTTTCTTTTTTTTGTACCAAAATTTCCTTTGATATCCCTCAGTTTGTGCACGAGTTGCCCGTGAGAGGCCCGTTTTGGACATTCCTTAATATTTAATAGCGTCGGAGAAGAAATGAGATATTTTAGATTGTTCTCGTCACTTTTAAAATTCACCATATGAAGACTATTAGAATTGGTAGCTTTAAATTTCAAATGACAACTTTAAATCATACAGCTTGGAGCACGAATGCATTGCCCATCTTTTAAACCCATATTCACAATCATCTTCCTAATCTAATATGGCACCGAGACAGAGATGTTGGACCGAGACGCAGACGTCTGCGAGAGCATCGTGCGCCTATCGCCGCATTCGCCCATTTTTGCGGAACGCCGGAGTAGCTAACAACATGACATGACCCACCGGATTTTTTCGGTGTACCATTACTTAAAAATTCAATAAAAGTACATCCTAATTTATGATTCCTATTCTTCAAGAAAATTGACCCTTACCCCCGTGCAAAAAATTAAAACCCGCCGCTCCTGCACCGCTTTGACGATTGTGAGCCAGGTATGAAGAACATTCATACGTTTACATTTCAACTTGAAAGCTAAAGTTGCAAAGTATAAAAAATATAAAATACACTATACGGGGGGGGGGGGGGGGGGTAGTAGTGCGTGGGTGAAAAATTGTGGGTTTATTAACGCACATATTTAAAATTCATTGTCGGGGAATGTAGAAAACCCTAAAAATATTTTCAACGAAATTACGATTGATATACAGGGTGATTCGAAGTTGCAGAACTACACCGGGTGGACCCAACCACGTCAGATTTTGAGATTAGCCACGCCTCCTTTCCTCCGATTGCCTGTCGACAGTGCATTTCACGCACAGCCTCGGCGGGAGTCCTAGATTATATACATTTTTTATTTTAACGATTAGAACAATTATTAATTTTCATTTAAAAATGTTAGGTAAAGGCGTTCACATGTTCGTTTCAACTGAGATTATTTCCATTGTAAATATTGTTAGAACATTTCAAGTAAAGCTTAAATTTGGTGGTTTTTGTTCGAAGGATCATTTGACCTTGTTTCCATTTAGCACACGTAAAGTTGGTGCAGTCGATTTTGTTTGACATAATCATTGTTTATGTACAGATGATACCTCAAGATAATACAACTTTTGGTTTTATTTTAAATAAACAATACAGATGCGTATACAGAGTGGCCAAAACAAACATGTTTTTCCAAATAAACCTTAGTCCTAAAATGGATTATTATTGTTTTTTATTGGTGTTTTTGTTCCACTCGATTTTGATATTCATTACTGCACCAGGACATCAATTTTCAGCTTCTCTAGTGCACCTTAAAAATGATCTAATGTACCACAGCCATAAAACGAGCAACAATAGTTCTCGAGTCCGTTAATGGCTAGTAAAAACATTCATCGCAAAATGTTAAAAGGTAAAAAATTGCATAGTAAAGAGTGATTAAATATTCATAAGTACGAGAATCTAAATTAAATATGCATTGAATCATTACAAAATCTCATTAACCACGTGTACATAAAATGGTCGGATTCTCCGGTTAAAAGCAATCTTCGTCAGATTGGAAGAGCCCATACGGTAGACGCCGCACGAAGACGGAACTAATTACACACCAATGTTCCACCATCATCATTACGCAACGGTCTCAAGTTGTGAAAAATCATTAATTAACTTATAACTCAATTAAACCGATAACGACGCAAAAAAATCGCGCGAAAGCGCATAAAGTTACGGGAAAAATAATTAATCGGCGATATACGACAACAATGTAGTAATTTTATTACGTGTAACGACAAGTGCAGGCTGTAAAACTGCGACGATTTTCCCAATTGGAAAAGTAATGGCCGCCATCAATTAAAATACACATTAACGTCCATTGCGATTTGATCGTAATAGACGCCAAGTAACATTAACGTCGCACGAAAGAACAATCAAAATACGAAACCTTTGATTACTAAATCGTGTTTGGTGTAGTCGAATTTCTTCATGGAATGCGTGGTTTTCTGCGCCGCCTCACCTCACACAAATACGCCCTTCCTTCCTAACCTAATTCTCATGTCTGCCCTTCTCTTTCAATTGAACTCGGCCCGTGTATGTTCTCAAATATTTTAATAGTCTGGGACACGGACAAATCCGACAAGCCAAAGATCATGAAAATCGGTTCCGCCATTTTTAAGTTATAAATGCTGTAACTAACCCAACTTCGTTGTTCCAAAATGAACAGAAATCTTGATTTTCCAATTGAACATAGCACTTTTCCGTCTCTCGGTCAACCTGTGTACGCTATAATAGAGCACAACACGTCGAGTATTGACTGCAGTTTTCCAAAAGAAGGCGTGGAATTTATCTTAAGTTGCAATTATAATTTGGGGTTACGAACCAATCACTGACCAACAAGAGTTTGTTAACTGATGTTCCTCGCATATTATATTTTCCTGATACAAGATTAGTACAAGTTTAAGCCAAAATAAAATCAATATTTGTGTGGGTAATGGAAAAAGTACTCCTCGACCAACATGTTCTCCTGGTAGCTACAGGAACAAGTGTTGTAACTGATACCCCGTGTATTAAGAGCAGGAACGCTTTCACATTATATCCTTCTGATTACCAGATTAGTAAGAGATACACCATGTATTAGGAGCAGAAACACCTCGCACATTATATTGTCCTGATACCAGATTTCTAAATATTTAACCCAAAAGTTTTGAAATACATATTCCTGTGGGTGATGAAAGAAATTCTCCTCGACCATCATGCTCTCCCGGTAGATACAGAAATTTTAGGAGAGTTTTCTAACCAATACTTCCGTGTATAAGAGCACAGGAACACCTTCACAGTCACACTATGTTCTCCTGATACCTGATTGTAAGCGATACGCCATGTATTCAGAGCAGGAACACTTCCTCGTACATTGTATTCTGCCGATACACGAACGGTAAAAAATAAAGTGTTGAAATATTTCTATAGGCGATGAAAAAAGTTCTCCTCGACCATCATATCCTCCTGGTATGTACCTAGAGAAATTTTAGACCAGTTTTCTAACTTTATAATGTGTGTAATTATATCTTCCTGATACCAGATTTGCAAGCAATACGCCATGTATTTAGAGCACAAACACTTCCTCACACAAGATATTGTCCTGATAAGAAGATTTGTAAAAGTTCAAACCAGAATAGTGTTGAAATATTTCTGTGGATAATGGAAGAAGTACTCCTCGACTCCTTGTATTAAGAGCAGGAACATCTGGACACTATATCATCCTGATACTACATTTGTAGGCGATACGCCATGTATTAGGAGCAGAAATACTTCCTTACACGTTATATTCTCCTGATACAAGATTTGTAAAAGTTTGAGCCAAAATAAGGTGTTGAAATATTTCTGAGCGTGATGGAAGAAGTTCTCTTTGACCGACATGTTCTCCTGGTAGCCACAGAAACTTTAGAAGGGTTTTTTAACTGACACTCCGTGTATTAAAAGCGGGAACACCTTCATATTATATCCTGATACCAGATTGGTAAGCGATACGCCACGTATTAGGAGCAGAAACACTTCGTCACACATTATATTTTCCTGATATACCATTTAGAAAAGTCTAAACCAGAATAAAATGTTGAAATATTTCTGTGGATGATGGAAGAAATCTTCCTCGACCATCATGTTCTCCGGGTAGCTACAGAATTTTTAAAAGAGTTTTCTAACTGATATTCCGTGTACTAAGAGTAGGAACAACTTCATGTTATATCCTTCTGATACCAAATTTGTAAGCGTTACGCCATGTATTAGGAGCCGAAACACTTCTTTACGCATGATATTGTCCTGATTTGTAAAAGTTTAAGCCAAAATCAAGTGTTGACATATTTCTGTGAGTGAGAGAAAAGTCCTCCTCGATCATTATGTCCTCCTGGTAGCTAAAGAAATTTTAGATCAGTTTTCTAACTGATAATCCGTGTATAGCAGGAACACCTTCTTATTGTACCCTCATGATACAAGATATGTAAAAGTGATTTCTGTGGTTGATGACAAGACCTCTGGGCAACCATGTTCCCTTGGTAACCAGACAAATTATTTATTTTTTTTGATTTCATGATTGAATCATAAAGTAACCATGTCCAATTTAAGCAATGTAAACTAATAATTTCGGCGTGCAGAGATAGTCACAGTGATGGTAAATATTGGAACGAAACTAATTACGACATCTAGCTACGATTGATCTCGAATCTCAACTGTAGGTATGGAAATGGATACTCCGCACCAGGGGAAAGTTACAGTTCCCAGGGAGGGGACCTTGCTAATAAAAACTCTTTGATTGCACAACTACATGCTGTTCTGTTCAAACTGTAATTTTATGTCAGAGGAAAAATGATGTTTAATTACTTACATTGTTTTTTGTATGAGAAGAGTGTTTCGTTGACGCTAAACGGTCATTCTGACCTCTTCGAAAATAAGAAAGGCAAATGTTCAAGCATACTTAATTTTAACAAAAGTTTGGGGGGGGGGGGTCGTAGGGTACTGATTCTATCTGTTGTAACAAATCACACAGAATTCAACAAGGACCGCTATTCCAATTGCACAAAAACAAATCGTGATGAAAAAGTGGACGAATGGACGAGTGCAATTAGCAGTACAAGACTGCAGAACGAACAAAGAAGTGGTCCACCTTTGAACCGTTTGCGATACAAATCTATCAAGCGCAATCTCAATCACACATGATAAATTAGTATTCATTTTTGTCGTACAAAAGAGATTAATTGGGGCGAATAATGGACCAACCGCACGTAATAAATAAAAATCTGTTCGAGCGTAATAAACGCGCGGCGTGTCCTTAATTTAAAAATAGCAAAAAAGACCTCTTGGTACGAACCCGTTTTAATTACACCAAAACCCATATGTCGTTGGGAGTAATTATTATTAACGAATCGTTAAATTCGTGCTAAAGTTGACAGAAAAAAAAGACAGTACCAGCAGTAATGGGAACGGTGGTTGGCGGCGTAGGTGGACGACGACGGTTCAATGTCTTGCATAATTAAAAAGATTGACAATTTCATAGCGAGCGGGGAGGGCAAATTTCGCTGCTATTTTTTCCTTGGTTAATAAAATACTCCCCGGAAAAAGAATCGGCTTTCACCTCGTCGGCTACACAAACAAACCGCACGCCTCGAATTGTGGACGGGCTTCGAATATTTTAAAGAATAATGCCGGAGAGATGTTAACTGTTGGAGCAAAATGGTAATAGTCGAAGGTGCGAGCGAGAGGAAGATAAAATTCTTATGAAATCTCAAGAGGTTGAACTAGCATAAGAAAACCGGTAACACTAAAACAAGGATCATTGTTGGAGTGAAAATGGCGTGTTAACACATGCTAAAAGGAATTTTTGAAGTGCTCTATGCTTTTATTGCCCAAGGGATTATTTATTTTGAATCGATATAAATAAATAAACCATTTTGTTGCACTTTTACGGCCGATAGCTCACAGAAATTAGGTTTAAGCGCGTTCTTTGTATACGGGTACATAAATTTAATTGCAACACGGTTAAATAACAGAACGTGTAATGGCCTTTTTCGCATGGTGTCACGTAAAGGAAAATCACGAACAGTACCTGCCTACCTATTCACCATTTTTTCAACACGAAGTTTTATGGATCTGAAACAATACGACGAATTGCGTAACGATATGACTTGGTTACTCCCGTACTGTTAACACCTGCAATTACCTAAAAGAAACAAACAATTAATTCTTCTATTGTGTTTTTTACCACCCAGAGATTGACCATAAATCGGTGAGTAATCCCCATTCAAACGATCGGCCGAGAATTGAATTTAAACGAGGTGGATTATGGCGGCAAAAAAGTGAACCGAGTCGATACCGAAATCGCCGATCGGTTAGCAAATACAGAAGTTATCCCATGTTGATAAAATTGGTACCAAACCATCAGCAAATGAATCCTTTCCCTTTTTAGCGCATTTTCCAGGGTATGCCGAGTTAAACGTTTATTTACGCACTAATTTCTTTGGAAAATTCGACCACTAAACGGCGTTTGCCTTCATAAATAATTTTTTGCAATATTTCGGATTGTGATATGATGGCCGCGCCGTGCTACAGTGCCGCCTTTCAGGTTCTGAAACAGGAAAATCCATTTCCTTGGGTAAAAAATAGATCATTTTAAACAAAACATTTCCAAATGAGTCTGCAGTACTCAACCAGCTCGCCTATGTTCATGTAAGTGCCGCACTCGATTTCGGCTCACTGGGCAATTACGTATTAATCCGAATAAATTAACTATTAGTTGGCGTTTTGCCGAGCGAGCCGAAAGCGAATTCGGTATAAACCAAGATAATATTGTGTCCATAAAAAATGATGTTTAAGAAGTGAAATCACATCCTCTCTTTCCTTCTCAAAAACAATGCAGTAATCATCAGATTACATTAACCAATTACCAAATGTTTGCGACGGATCAAAATCGACGACTCCTGGCGTCTTTTCGGCACGGGAACCAAACGATGAACCAAAGAAGATATGTATGAATCACATTCAATTTTCAAATTTACCGCAAAAAAGTGACGTAACGAATCACAGTGCAACTCTGAGTTTATAGAACGTGTAATGTGGAATAAAGGAGGGAAAAACTACAGTGACTTTATAAGAACAGTGGCGACAACTTATCATAATCATGCAATATTTAAAATGTACATAGGTAACCATTAATCATTAAATTGTGTTTGACATTTCAGTGTCTTCTGTCACTTCTTGCCCCTTGTCGCGTGTTTTTCCTTCCGGGATAAAAAGTATTACTTTAGAGTTTAGTCACTTAAATGGAAGACAAATCATTGATTTAGTCCACGGAGTACAAGCGATCAATATTCTTTGGGCCTGAGCAATCATCAATGTTAAACATTAAGGGCCGGTTTTACAATTACACCTATTCGCAGAATAAGATATTCTTGGAATAAGTGCTATAGTAACAAGTATCCCATTGGTTGACGCAATGGTAACCAACGCAACCGTCGACGTTTATTCGAGGTATAGCTTATTCTCAGTATATCCGTGCATTGTAGAATTGGCCCTTAACCAATTCAAGCGTATTTATGATCACAATTGCGTTATCCATAACCATAATTGAATTTGCTGCTAAATTTCGGATAAGCTGCTTCTCTAACCAGTTTTCTATCTAAACTCATTAGGTATTTAGGGCTTCTGAAAATTTTTTTACATCAATTACCAGTAGTAAGGTTAGGCACAGTTTTACATCTAAAAACACTTCAAGTGAATTACATACCTTATAATATCGTTATTCCAAGCTATATGCTAGGCTATATGCGTCTTTAAAAAGCGAGTTTATATAAAAATGGAGACGGAAAACGTAAAATAAAGCAAATAAGTACGAGAAGCAAAGTGTAAATTAGTAACGTGAAGCCGTGACAATCACAGGGGACACTGTCAAAACAGTATAATTAATAATTATAGCACGGAGTGTACCGCGTCGTTTTGGAGGCTTTCTATTGGCCAGTTTGGAATTAGCTCCAATATGGCGACCGGAACCAACGACCAATCAAAAACGAGATATCCTGTTGTCGCCACTGTCTATAAAGTCACTGTAGGAAAAACTACAGTGACTTTATAGAGACAGTGGCGACAACAGGGTATCTCGTTTTTGATTGGTCGTTGGTTCCGGTCGCCATATTGGAGCTAAATTCCAAACTGGCCAATAGAAAACCTTCAAAACGACGCGGTACACTCCGTGCTATAATTATTAATTAACTGTTTTGACAGTGTCACCTGTAATTGTCACGGCTTCATGTTACTAGTTTACACTTTGCTTCTTGTATTTGCTTTATTTTACGTTTTCCGTCTCCAGTTTTATATAAACTCGATTTTTAAAGACGCATACATATAGTTTGGATTTATTACGATATTATAAGGTATGTAATTCGCTTAGTGTTTTTAGATGTAAAACTGTGCCTAACCTTACGACTGGTAATTGATGTAAAATTTTTTTCAGAAGCCCTAAATACCTAATGAGTTTAGATAGAAAACTGGTTAGAGAAGCAGCTTATCCGAAATTTAGCAGCAAATTCAATTGTGATCGTAAATACGCTTGAATTGGTTTCATGTTTGCTGGAGCACATGGAATATTGATCTCTTGTACTCCGTGGACTAGATCAACGTGTTTTGTCTTCAATTTAAGAGACTAAAGAAATACTTTTAAGTCTGGAAGGAGCAACACGCGACAGGGGACAAGAAGTGACAGAAGACACTGAAATGTCAAACACAATTTAATGATTATTTATATGTACATTTTGGATATTGCACCATATTTCATACTTATTATACCGTTTTCCATATACCCATACCTTTTTGAATTTGGGAGGCATTTGTTTTCCCATAGGTTGTTCTGCAGAGCTTTAAACGATCATTTCTGCGCCGTTCGTTTTGAACAAGAATCTTTACTTAAATGAAACTGACATTTATTATTCTACGCTCACAATTTGACATGACAAGGTATATTGATCTTACAATCAATTTTTTAGCTCCAATATGGCGGATTATGATAAGTTGTCGCCACTGTCCTTATAAAGTCACTGTAGGAAAAACTAGCCTCTTTTTCTACTTGTATAAAGACAATACCTATTGTGTTCGTAGAAAATCCAAGATGCGAGGTTGGAGTGGGCCCAACTCGCATTCGGCGCACTCTGCAATGACGTATTAAGCGCGAGCCCATAACCGAAAAGAACGCGCCACAACCCCGCCCTCCAAAAACAGCGCAGTAATCACCCGATTACAGAAAAAAAAATGGTCACCAAGTCATCAACTCCTGGCGTCTTTTCGACACAGGAACCAAACGACCATCCAAATGAAAGATATGCATCACATCCAATTTACCGCCAAAAAGTTAAACGCGTGATGTACAATAAAGTGGGGGAAAACTATGCTATTTCTACTTGTTCTTTGACATTTTTTAGACTTATGATAAAATTAAATGAATATTGAAAATTATGAAAGAACAGTAGGTACCTGGATGTATTCGAAGGAATATTGTATTTGCATTTGGGGATAGGAAATTTTTCGCGAATTTGGACAATGTGACAATGGTAAAAAATGACCCCCCGCGGTTGTTTGAGAACCAAGAATCCGAATGAAGGACAATCTCGATGATACATGGTCGGTCCGTGTGTCGGTCTGCCTGTATTCTCATTTCCGACTAAACCGCTGAACCAATTGGAACCTAATTTGGTACACGTGCTCCGACATAAAAGAGCAGAAACGCGCATGCGCGGGTGGTATCAGTGCTGGTCACAGCAAATTTTTGATCTTAGGTCCGAGGTCGATTTCTTCATTTTCTCAAGAAAATGCACCTGCTCATGTAAAAAAGAATTGACAAAAAATCTTTGAATGTTATATGGTAGATCAGCTTTTCTATACACAATTACATATAAATAGTTCTAGATGAAACAACACTTCTCTACACATGAAACTAAAGATTTTTATTTTTAAAAATACATTACAGACGTGTTTGGAAACGGGGTTATTCAAGGTTAATACAGAAGGGTAGCAATTTTTAAATAAAAGGGTCCATATAAAGCAAAAACATTGTTTTGCCACGTGTAAATATTCCATATTTCTGTTGTACGCAGATGTTACGTTGTGCGAAACAATGCGTTTTCAATAAGCTACAAATTTGTTTTTTATTTGTGTATACAGATTACATAACACACTTTTAGGCCACATGTGCATATTTTTGTTAAATAATAATAATACATAAATACGCATATTTAACAAATTCTTTCGGCTGGTCATAATAAAGTTGTGGGAAGTTATTGACAAATAGGCCAGAGATCAATGTGCCAGAGACTGTGCTAGGAATCAAATTTAAGTCCCATCAAAGACAAATGGGACAAATGCAAAATACGAGGAGACAGATGAATGCTCCTGTCCTCTTCGAAAATGCTAAAAAGACGAAGACTAAGAACTTTCGTTATGACGAATGAGCGTATAGCAAATTCCATGTTAGAGTGTAACAAGATAGCCGCCTCATCTCTAAATACATCATTACTCGCGTGAAATAGGCAATAATTATTCAGCAATAAATAAGTATGCAAAAGTATGCAAGTCATGCACTACCTACCATGACGAAAGACACAATTCAGGCAAAAGGAATTAATATTTTGTAAAGGACGTACAGTAGAAACTCTATTAAACAGTCAGAGTGGCCAAAAAACAAAAGAATGGGTAGTATGTGGAAGTTATAGAATTGTTTGATACTTGCATGTGCTTATTGTTTGTAAACACTTTTCGGCTTGAATACAGTTAGAGGGATGGGAAATACTGTAATTACGACAAGTAACGCTGTAATTGATCTTTAATCTCAACTATAGGCTTGGAAATTCCGCACGAGGGTCAGTTACCCGTCTTAGGACTGGGACCCTGCTAACAAAAACTTTTCGGTTTAGTCCTTGTAACCCAAACATTTCCTTATTTTGCAACTTACAACCTCATACTTTGTGTATGTGATTTATGTTATTTTGCGTTCCTTTCAACTAACGTAATAATCTTAGAAAAAATTCTGGATCGGTTTGGGGGTGTTCTTTCATGGCACGGCATGTATCGACGCGACGCTGTTGATCAGTCAAGAGTCAGCGACCCGTGATATGCTCCAACCCCCTCCAGACAACTCTTTGAGTTCCTCAATGGTTCGTCGTCGATCTTCACGCACGAGCTCGTTGATTTTTGACGTTGACGGACGTCCAGAACTCGGTTGATCATCAATTGACATTGCACAATTTTTAAAGCGGTTGAACATAGCGTCATCCTTGTAAGCAGTCTTCAACATTTGAATGGTGTCCGAGACTTTTTCCCGACCACTAGTGGCAGAATCGCGTACTACGAAAACTGCGCGCGCAGCAGCGTCATTCTGGACAGTTTTTGGTACCAGTAGTATGCCTTAACCGTTCATCCGATTGCAATGAAAATTTGGAGAATCGCTGGACGTATGTCCGTGCAGTTTTCTGATTGAGTAAAATTGCACGAGATAAGGTGGGAGGGACCGAGCTTATGTCCCATCGGAGAGCGGGACATTGTCTGATAGGCGGAACAAAGTTCACCGGGTATGCTAGTTTATTATAAAAATCGTACATAAATATGTTGATTACTCATTTGGTAGTAATAAATCTTAAAATTACTAAGATATCGGATTTTTCATTTTGAGAATGCGTTCCTTTTGTAATCTTTAAAATAAGGTGCAACTCGACAGAGGTTGCAATTTAATAATTTGAAACTTTATGTGTCGGTAGGTACCCGATTCCATTTCACCCGCAATTCGTCTTTGAAGTTTTTACTTTACCATCAGTAAGATCTTGTCGGAGCCAACCACTTTCCCTTTATCGGTACCCGCTTCCAACTTCCCGTTCACCCACATTTTGGTGGATTTCGCTAAAAACCCACCACAAAATAGTACTCAATTTTTGGGTACTTCTCATATGTCGAGCGTCTATTGGCGACACGAGAAAGAGAGACTGCTCTAGGAAACTATTGGGCGTCCAAAGTGGACTATCCCTCGAAGACGCGCGCCTTGTAAAAGGTGGGTAATTTCGCCTCTAGGAAAAAAACAAAATTCCGTCACGAAGGAGTTGTGCGCGTTTACAAAACCTTCCAACGTCACTGATTTGAAAACAATTGAACCCAAACTGTAGAAGATAGACAAAAATTGAAAAATCAAAGGTTAGTATAATACGCTCGGGGATGACGCCCAGATGTCGCCGACCCCGCATCATGTATTCCCGTCCTTAAAGTTGTTAATTACACAGCCACGGTAGGTACATATGTACACTCCTCGTTTTTCTACAAACGTTCTTATACGGGCCCGTATTTTCTGCCAGCCGACCAACTGGACAAAGTGATATTAAAAGCTACCTACCTTTTTACAAACAAATTAGCAAAATTATGCTAAAAAGAGGTACTTATTGCCTGCCATTTAAAGAATAATAAAATGAAATTGGGCAAATATTTTCAAAATCATTATTTACACACCGATTTCATTAGAAATTCACATGTTGAAGCTGAAAATATCGGCAAATTAAATTTTGAAGACAGCATGTAAATTTTTTGAAACGAGGTTTGAAAGCGTAAAAACGCAACGGTTGGATATGCAAGGATTGAAAATTTCATGTATTTGCGGTGACCACTTGCACTTTAACCAAAAGATCGGGATAGGGAAGAGGGGATGAAACTCTAACTCCCCTCAAAGTGTCATATTTTTTTAGCGCACTTTTTAAGAATTAAAAAAAATGTGCTATTATAGTTTGCGTTTTGTCCGTCCGTCCGAACCCACTTCTACCGTTTTGAACTACTTCTAGGGGAATGGTCCTAGAGTTCCGGAATTTTTTGCAGTGGGTAGCCTATACCTTGAAAGTGTGCCAGATGGCCATTAAATTTCGTCGTCTTAAAGGGGGGGCCCCCTCATGAATTATTTCCTGAGATGCTGTTTTTGAAAGTAAAACGTGCATAATTTTTACATACGACAACCAATTGGTATCAGATTCTGCATATGAATGCCATTAGTGGTACCAAGTACAACTTTTGAGGGGGGGGGGGGGGGGTTAACAGACGTTGTACCCTTCATGCTATTCCAATGGAAGGTCTCATCTAAATAAATTGGTTTGTACAAACTATAACTTTCCCGCGCGACTCTTGCTCGAGATCAGTGGGTAACGGGGGAGGAATGTACATGTACATCTACCGGAGCCGCGTAATTAACAACTTTGGGGACGGGGTTACATGATGTGGGGTCGGCGACATTTGGGCGCCATCCCCCAAGCGTGTGGTGATTTTTCAGTTGGAGTGTCGTCGGAAAGATCTTGTAAGCACACAGAACTCCTGCGTTGCGGATTTTTTTTCTTTCCTCCTAGGGGAGAAAGTAACCACCGTTTTCAAGGAGTAGTCGACTTTGGGCGCCCAAAAGTTTCTTAGAGCTCGAATCGCGATCTCTCTTCTTCGTGTCGCCAATAGAAGCTCGAGCTATAAGTAGTGCCCAAAAAATTGGTTACTACTCGTATTTTGTGGACGGTTTTAGCGAAATCCACCAAAATACGAATGCGAGTGAACCGGACGTCTGAGGTGGGTATCGACAAAGGGAATACGGTAGCCCCCGACCAGATATTACTAATGAATAATATGGACTCAAAACTGGCTAGTAGAATACTGATCTGCCACACAAAAATGCGCTGAAGTCGGTTGGATCTCACCCGAGGACTTTGATGAATAAAGTTTTTTTTTCTAAAGTGCTCATATGCTGAAAGGGTACTTTTACATATACGACGATCCGAAAATGGTCGTGTGTATTGTAGAATCTTCATTCATTCCACGATTCTTTCAATCGAATCTCATAGCATATGCATGTATTTAAATGCTGTTTACGCAACCGTACTTCGGTGCAAAGAGAAAACCAAGTAAACGTAAACATTACGAGTATATACTTACCTTCTGCTTCTTTTACAGTTTAGTACGTTTAACCTTAACTTACCTAATTTAAATAATCGAAAAACAAACGGCTCGTCGATCTCACGATGGCGTTTCGTAGACCACACCGCCCTCCTCAATTCTTAAATGGTAAAATTTATAACATCCCCCACGGGAAATCGTGGCGTCGCTCGTGAAATATTTGAAAGCGTAAATACAGCGTTTGAACGCAGAAACCCCTCGAAGGCCTATCGCCGATAAAAATTCCATTTCGAAGCTAGAGGTTATAATTTTAAACGTCTATCGCTTTTAAGCCACCTACCAATTTGCAACTGTAAAAAAATCCTTTTTTGGGGTCCCGGGGGGGAATTATAAGGCGGGCGGCGGCGCAAGGATTTCAAGGTTTACGGAGAAACGTTTCACCTACATCCTATCATTAATTTATTCGTAATCGAAAATTAACCGTTAATTAGAATTCCCCACGCATCCCACATTTAAGGTAGACATGCTTGTTGCTAGGCTTTGCATATTAATATCGTAAATTAAGTAGTTGTTTATCAGTTTTTTTTTGCTTCTCGAAATCTACGCAAAACACCTGTTCTCAAATTGAAGATTAGCAGATCGTGCAACACGAGAGTGTGCGTTGATCCGTCGAAGATAGAGCTCTGTCCAAGATGGAAGGAGAAAAATCGTCCTTGTGTTACACACGTTGGAAACAACGCAAACCTCTTCCGAAAACAAAAAAACCTAAGAAAATCGGCGCAGAAAATATGAAGAAATACAGGGCGGAAAGCTTTTTATGAAATTTTAAATTTTAAAAAGTAGCATCTGATTTCTAACATTAACCCCTTATAAGAGGAGGTGCGTTCATCAGAGTTCTTTTCAGTAAAAGCAAACCAGAAAAATAACCAGAATTTGAACCTTTTACGTGTACCTCACCTCAGTTCTCGAGAACATGTAAAGTACAACCTAGTTGAGAATAAAAAAATTCTAAATACGATTTTACTGGAAATGGAGCGAAAGACCATTCTTCAAGACAGAGCACTTCAAGCACGCGCCGTTTAAACCGGCGACGAAGTTAACAATATAATTACATAAGACCATATTTTCTATTGCCATGCCCTTATCCAGTGCTAAAATTGTGAAAGTTATTGCCTTTGTGTGAACGAAGATTCGACCCACAGTTTGTTATTGAATCGGCCTACGGTCGACGTCTCAAATGCCTAATTAGAACTAGTTTTCTTTAAATGTACAACTAACGTTATTCTCAATGTCGATTATTTATTTATTGGATACTCGACGACGATATAGTACGAAATGTTTACTACTTCCGCAAAATGTCATCAACACAAATCGTTAAAGTGGAAGTGACCGGGCAGCTCATAAAATACGCCTACGAATACGCTCAAGTTATGAGTTGGGAATTTAAAAATTAGTGCAACAAAGCAATAGTTGGCAATTGAGTGGCGTCAGAGATACTACGAGCATAAAGATACACTACACAGGGTGAAAATGTTGTCTGGAACGCTGAATATATCTTCAGTGCAACGTTTTAAGAAGCTTTTTATGATATCCAAAATTATAAAAAGTTTGCTATCAATATACGTACTTTAAATTTATGGTCAGTGACGTACTTCTGCATGGTAAAGGATGGCATTTTTTTTTAATGGCAACTACTAGTTTTCATTGCATAATCTTACAGGGTGCACATTTTTTGGATATAGCAGCATAAAAAACGTATTATACAGTGCGTTCGAGTTACGTGTGTCACCTCAATATCTCTTTTATTTGGCAAGATACAGCACCACTTCCGGTTTAACCGAAAAAAAATGCGACTTTTGTTTTACAAATACAATGCCTGTTTTTTAAGATATTTGAAAAGAGCAGTCAGTACAACAACATAAAATATGCATATGGTTAATACACAAAAAAATGGAGAAATTAGTGATTCAAAATTTAGAAATCTAGCATGCCGTGTGCTGTCGGGATGCGTGGTATTGAGATGTCTATATCCCTTTAAATACCCTGTATATTTCAACGTCGGATGCAACCGGTCAAGTAGTTGGAGATTCTGGGGACATGAGCCACCGCCATCACCACCTGTCGATATTTTTTTCGTAATTTCCGGAGGATGTTTGGGATTTGGGAGCTTGGCGTCACTTGTTGATTATTAAAGCTTGTTGGTGGTGGGTTATTGCATTTGTGAGTTGTATTCATAGAGTTTAGCTTTGTTTTTCTGTTTGTGCGTAAGATTCAACCACTTTGGTGTCTGGTAAAGTATTTTATGTAGTTTACTCTTATGTACTTATATGAATTGTGCCATTTGTTATATCAGATATTTTCCATCTACCATTGTGCTAATATGTAATTTATTTACAACATGCGAGGTGTTGACTAGTACCCATGTGTTTGTGGAAGTCTACGATATCTCAGGTTTAGACCACGTTTAACTCAGTTACACGGTGCACGGGGTGTACCTATGTCCTCGACTTCCGTGAAGTAGGGCATACAATGCTAGGTGTATTTAGGTTAGGGTGACTCGTAACATTCGCGAATGTGTGTGCCTTGTTGTATGTAACTCATATCTTCCTACCGTGAGAGGGAGCTCGGACGCTGGAATAGAAAGGTATTCTAGAGCTAAGGCACAAAAGGATCCGAGGGCCCTCGAACCTCCAACTTTAGGGACGAAGTGCTGCTAACCGAAGGCCGTCCTGCCCATGGGCGGCGACCCATCTCTTAACCATCTTCAGTTTTGTGTCGTTACGTGACCGATGTCAGGGGAGTGTTACGAAGCACAGGTAGTAGTTCAGGAAGTCTGGGGTTTATACCAATGTCATTATGTGGAAACTGAGCATAATTGTGGGCTCCACGAGCACACTGTGTATTGTCATAACTGCCTATTGTTACGTCACAACATGAATAATAGATCAGACATATTTTTACGAACTTCACACCACTCTATTCGGTATATAATGATATGAATAACTAGTCAGGTGACTTATATAAATAAAATGCATGAATGTGTTACCCCTAACAATCTTAACTGCGCTACGGGTTAATAGGCAAATATGCCAGCCCAATCCCTAACAATAATAATATAACCGTGAAACAGGAGGGTAATCAAGCGAAGACGCTGGCCCAAACCTAACGAATAACCAGGTTCACCACCCAATGACTAACTAAAAAGTGAGTTTCCTTCTAGCCGCGATTAAAGGAAAGTACATGTCATGTTGCGACGAATACTCTACGCATACTGTTCAAACGTACCCTGCTACTTGAATTCATTCATTAATTAAGGTAGTGTTACATGTTCTGCTTAGGTGGTTGGTGTTGTAATTTGCTTGTGATTAACATAGTTTGGGTTTTATTCCAGGCCAAGGTTTTTTCTCAAGTCGCGCTCTTTTTCTCCTTGGTAGTCTGCTTTTGCGAGAGTGCGGCACCTTTAGGTTTTGCTTGCTTTGCTTTTAATGTACCACATCCAAATTCCCGGGTTTTCAGAATAAGTTTATAATAAATAAACTCGCAGACATTACAGCGTTTTATTTGAGTGTTCCTGCCCGACTGGGTCCCGAGTCATTGTATTAGCTACGTGTAACATAAGGGGGCCCTACCTTAAGACGATCCAATCGCGTGCCATTCTTTTGTTCGAAATTTGAGCGGGAACCGTGTTTTGATACTGGGATTGCAATGTTGCCACTTTGCCGAGAAATCTGTCATCTTCACTTCGAGCCTGGGGTGGATTAAGATCAGTACAGTATCTGTTGTATTAGAACGGTAGATCATATCGCGCAAAAGTTACTTTGTTGTTCTTCCCGCTTGCCTTTTTTAGAGTAATATCGCTGTTTGTCCACAGTGATGGGCACATTTAGTCCAGACTACCACTTTCCCTGTGTCAGTAACCTTTCTTCCTTCTCAAAATATTCACAAAGAAATTTTTACCACGATCACTCAACTCAACTGGTGTCATGCTTATGGTTTAAACATATTATTATTAAAGCAGTTTCGTCCAGTGAAATTTACCTCAGCATCCATAGGTTTAGGTTAGGTTAGATTTACATAAGATTGCAACTGATTTCTTTCGCTCGGTTACCCTAATTTAGTTGGGTAAACGCTCAAACGATTTGAACAGAATCAGGTGAATTCTCGCCTGTGTCTGAACTTTGACCCATTTAGTTACCTATAGCATTTTCAGTTTAAATTTTTAGTTTCTAAGATCTTTGGTTGACATTTTTGTTTCGAATGTGGTTTGTTTTTAATTTTGTTATTGTTTTTTTCTGAGGGTTAACTAAATAAAACTATTTATTATTATTATTACATTGAAAGTAACAAAAAACGAAGAAGGCAAATTTTGAGACTTTTGGAACCGTATACCCACGATGATAAATGAATATTTTTGAAAATGTAAAAATCGCCATTTTGAACTACTTGAGCGCGTCAGATTAATATACAGCCCATTTAACTTGATGTCCTAGTCGTGCTGACTCATAATATGACGATAGTTTAGAGGGATTATCTTAATCTGACGGTTTGAAAAAACTTTTTTTCGAGCGAGGCATTTTTTTAATTGTTTCAGAGGTAAATTAAACGTATTTTTCTTGATATTCTGGAGCGCGGAGGAATTTTTTTTGTATTTTGAAGGAAATTGTTTAAGAATGACAAAAGAGATA
This sequence comes from Photinus pyralis, assembly GCF_008802855.1. Taxonomy (NCBI): domain Eukaryota; kingdom Metazoa; phylum Arthropoda; class Insecta; order Coleoptera; family Lampyridae; genus Photinus; species Photinus pyralis. The sequence goes on from NW_022170663.1 coordinate 31,589,830, forward strand.
TAATCTACCGATTTCCACACTTCAAATTAGAACAAATCGTCATAAAGTTCAATGCCGTTCATTAGTTGACTGCGGTCGTGTTATAAACTATACGTCCAACGTTCTGCCTTGTTTGTTTGTGTTTTACTAATCAAATTTTGAAAGTTTAATATCTACGACGATGATGAGTGATAATATTATAAAGTATGTATTTTGTAGGGAAAGGTTTTTTTTGCAAGTATGTGACGTTCCCACTCCCTTACATCACGCTCAAATCTGCACAATATCGAAATGCACACTTTTCAACACGTAGTCAACCCACCTTACTTTAATCTGACGCACTCTAGAATTTCTAACGATCGATTTTATTTACTATTCTGAGGACCTGCCCTAGATCCACAATCCTATATTAAGGGTTATATGTGATGGAGGTACTCAACAGGGTGCAATTTGCATTTATGTTAATCTGCCGCGCTTGTGTAAATCCCAAAATCCCGTATTGTCCTCCCTTACTAGTAGCTCCTAAACCAAACATTTTAGATTCCTGGTTTTGGTTCCCTCTGTTGATCAATTTTGTTTATTTTTTTTAAATCTGAACAATAGAATCTCAAGAAACTAGTAATTATAATAATTATAGACAAATTTCAAAAAATTAATTAATTCAAACAATTCAAGAATCCGAAAAGTTTTAAGAATATGAATGATGGGTCTCAAAAATTTGGAGAATTTGAAAAATAGGACTCGTTGATTAGTAAAATTATTTTATGGAAAGTTTCCGAAAAATGAAAAGAATCTAAGTTTGAAGAGCGTAACGAAACTAAACTATCGGACGAACTGCGGAATCGCAAGAATCTCAGAAGTCCGAAGGAATAGGCGAATCTGATGAAACAACCAGATGTACGAGTAATCTGAAGATTAAACAAAATAAATCAGTCGAAAGATCTAAAAAAACAATGAAAAAACGCAACGACTCTCAATAACCGACTTTGAAATGCTGGAGATCTCTGAAATTTCTCACAATGGGCGAAGGGTGTTTTGAATTTTGACCATATTTTACCGTTTGTCATTTCTCGATTGTGACGATATTAGTAGTACCAGGGGGCGAGCCCGAAGACTACTTCCAGCTTTGGAACCGTGTTGCGAGGAGACTTGGGTATTTTATTTATGGGTTTTTGTATACTAGGACATCAGGAATGGTAAAGATCCTGGCACAGTAGACAATTTAAAGATTCAGGTGGTAGGGATAGAAGATTGAGTTTTAGTATGAAGTGGTTATGCGTTTTAGGTTCCCTCTGTAGGTTCTTGAAACCGAGTCGGTTCATGGCAAGCAACTCCGAGTGGCTTCTGTCCCTGTGCCCTTCAATTAGACACGGTCCGATATAGTAGAAAGTAGTGATGCAACAGACCTCTGCTTCCGCTTCCACAAATGCGGAAACTCTGCATGCTTTTCCACTTCCGCTATTTTATAACGGAAGTATACCGGAATTTTTGAAATATGGCAAGGTGCACTGTGTGCTATGATTCGCGATTTGTTTGTCTTTGTGGGTTTTAGCAGATCAGCGGGAAATTGATCCACATAATGCCATGCCATTACAGTGTGCACATTTTAAATCCTTTGAGGTTTTGAGAGTTAGCAGGTGCAATTTCAGGGCATGGAGGGGATGTGTTGTAAAATCACACTGTACACATTTTAAATTTTTGGAAGTGAGTTATGCGTACTTAACTTTGGCACACTAATAGGCGCTATAGAATATGAATAGTGAGAGTGCGTGATGTTTCGTCTGGTACAATAGTTCGTTGTATAATCACACTGTGCACATTTTAAAAAGCCTTCTCTTAACAGATCTTGTTTCAAAATATATTGAGTATTTGTTGCAAAATTACAATGTGTACAATTACGCGTTACACTGTGCACATTTGAAATATTTGGAAGTATTAAAGTCAACTTAAATTTGATTTCTCGTTTGTTGCATAATCACACTGTGTACATTTTAAATCCTTGGAAGACTTGTGTGTTAAAGATGTCGTTTCAAAACATGCTAAAGATGTATTTTGAAATATTGTATGTGGCAAGCATTGATCATTTTACACACTACGTGATTTACAGTTAATAACCTATACCTATCATTTTTAATTTGACGGTTGAAGATTAAAAACATTTTAAGCCGGTGAACGCAGTCGGTCACCTGTAATTTACCGTGGGGTGGTTATATTTTTGTGCGAAATGTGCGTTGAACCGTAAACGAAGTTGGGTCAAGCGCCTGTCAAGTACCGCAGGGTTGTCTGATCGTATTTGAACTTCAAAATCAAACAAGCCATTCATTATAAGAAATCTAGGCATTCGTATCGGCTGTTGTCGAGTTGATCAATCAGTATCAGAGTTTGGACGACCAAGCAAGGAATATCGAAACGAAAAGTGTTTTTTAAATGTTTTAATTTTTTTATTTTGCTATTTATTAAAAGTTATCCGACCATACCGAACTACGTTCAAATTAGAAAGAGAAAACCACACCCAACAACAACCAGATAAATTATTGAACGCTTCTTATCTGGCAATTGGCATCTGGCACTAGAGTGAATGAGACTGGGAATTGGTAAAGAATGTATACTTCTTGTAATTTTTCCAATCGAATAGTTCAACATGTCAAAATCAAAAATGGTTGGAAACGTCACGCTTCCAATATCGGTAGCGAGTGCTAATTTTCAATTTTGAAGCCGAAACAAAAATTAACGTTCTAATCCCGTAGGACCTGAAATGTCAAGCACATCGAGGCATGAACGTGTCGAAACGAAAGATAAACAACGCTCGGTCGTTAATTACATTGTACATAGATACGAGTTTTAAGTAACCATTTAGTTTACATCTCTTAATGGGTATTTAAACATTCCGTATGTCACCAAACGAAGATATTTAAATCAGAGCCCTCCATAAACGTAATTTATTCGTTGTATGCACCTTAAACGTAAGTAGGCACTTCTCAACACAAACAAAAAGCATGGCGATGCTTTTTAGATACCTTAGAAGCGAGGCATAAAGTTTTGTGTTTAACAAAAGCGAAGGCACGTGATGGGGCTAAGGTAAGATAAAGGTAAGATTTATGGGCGTGGCTAAGTGGATGCTGGGTCCGACCGTGGCATATTATTATTACAAAGGTAATCACTCAGAAAGGTGAAACAGTCAAATTCGTAGAACGGTGATTAGGCACTATTTTGGTACCTAATGGTAGGTACCCGCAGCATCATCGGTAATAATTGGCAAACGTAGGTACTTTCTAATTTGGAAGTTAAAGAAGTTCGCGTTCGATTTGGCAATACGTACATCTGAAAGGATTCTAACATTTAAATATCGTAGGTACTGTTAATTATAAATCGGTGACGTAAGACAAAGGTGGGTGTTCGAATTACTATGAGCTCCTACTATAAAACTTCCTACGCGTTAAAAATTATTTTCAAATATCGTAAAACTCGTACCCGAACGTAACGCCGCGCCAATTTAAAATTCAGTCACGTGCGCGGCATTGCGACATTCGCAGGCGAGAAAGAGAGGGCGAGGCGTTTGTGAATGAAAATTTATCAATCGAAATGATTTAACCGAAAATATTTTTCGATACTACCCACTCGCGCGCACCTCTCTCGACAAGGTTGTAACCTACATAAAAAGGGTTACTTCCACCTGGCGCGTCGAAATTGGCATACCGGAATTTTGGCTTCCGGTTTTGCTGGGGATGTTCTGCATATTTAAGAGAAACCAGTTGTTGAGGACACGTGAGGTGGGTCCCATTTTTCAGGCCCAAAACAAGCGTTGTTCTGGTCGAGTAAACGCAACTAATTACACCTTTACATGGGTTTACCTCGTTAAGTTTCTGCCTACCTACTATTTAAAAATGTTCGGTTTCGGTATTTGCATGTTTATGGAAAAGCGAGTTTGATTTGTAATCGGTTCCGGTTAGGTATTGAATCCGCCCACGAATTTTAAATGTCAATGGTAAATCGATAGAAAAATTTAGAATTGCCCAAAATCCCCGAAACCTACGCAGGTGAAAATTGTACAATCGTTTTTACTATTTAGCATAAAATTTGATATTTTACGTGCAAGAGATGTGCGATTGAGAAAGTTACAATCGTAATCATCGATACGATTTGCATTCTTACCACTTTAAATTTTAGCCCATTTATGTTTCAAATAATGATTTTTCAACATGGAAATTCCCTTCAAATACAGTACTTGCTTTCTTTGCAAAGTGTGAATGTGTCTTAAATTTAAAAAAAATCATTTCATAACACTTTTCTGTGACCCGTATTCAGTTTGTAGCGATTGTTCCACAAATCTAGAGCGACATCGGTGCGCCATCAGGTCGTTAAAGGATTTGTCAACGGCGATAAGCAACTGACGCATTCTTTTCGGGATATACAATGTGTTTATTCGAAAACTCTCCAGAAGAATGTTTGTTTGCTATATAATATGCGGGTTGAATGGTTTTTAGTCTCAAGGTCGATGCCAGAATGCGTACGTGTATACTTATTAAATCTACATGTTATAAATTTGAGTACAAGTGAGTGATTAATTAACTGTTATAAATTCATTAATCAATACAGAGTGGTTCCAATTCGTGGCTCACCATTGGTTTCTCCGTAACTGTGAGCGATACAGTGTAGGTGAAATGGAGGCAAAATTGCCCCTTTTTGCGACTAAAAAACAGTTGAAATTTTTGAAAAATTGTTCAAAATAACGGAGATCACAAAAAACTGAAAATATCAAATTTCGTTTTCATTTTTCCTACATTAAATAGTCGGAAATGGACAGTTCTCGTTAACACCTTCTATGGTCACTTTTTTTTCGGAAAATCTGAATCTGTTATCATAATTTCCTGTCCATAGCACGCTCACGTATTTCTTGTGGGCGCCACAGTGGATTTTTGCGGAATAAGGTTGAGGACAAAAAAAGAAATTCATTTGAATGCATCACCATCATAGCCATGTTGATTCAGCAAGATCTAGTTACCCGCGGATATTTTGTTCAGAAATGACCGTAAAACTTTTGGATTTTGAATTTATTCTTGTAAATTAATATAAAAGTATAGAGTGTGACAAGTCATTATTCTTCTTTTTTTGTCTTCTATCTCATTCCGTAAAAATCCAATATGGCCTCCATAACAAATAAGAAAGTAGTAGCCTGTAGCTTCTACATCAAGCTCTATTCTTTTGAATAGAGGAGCTACACCATAGGATCCTACATTGAAATTTCAGAAGAATTAGGCCGCTTATTTTATTTTCATTAAGAAGCATCTTCCCTTAAATATTAAATTCGTCCAAAAAAGAATGGCGGGCCTGCGCAAGTGCCAAGCTTTTTTTGTAACACCTGCACATAATAAATAATGGCCCTCAGTACTAACCATGAAAAAACAGCCAATTTTCTTTCTCTCTGTCAATGCATTTAACCGTTTCCTAAATCAAATTGGGGTTAGATCAACCGAGTAAACTGCACAACAAACGGCGAATGTAAAAAATATGACGAGTGAAAAAAAAAAATAACTTTTCTTGTCAGTGGCCCAGAAAAAATGACCTCTTTGGTCCAAGTCCATATGAAACCAAAGAGCGAAAGAAGTGGGGGCAAACGTAGGGACAGACAAAGTGACCGCAATGCACTTTTTTTTATTTTTGTAGAAACGCCCTAAAATATGTTGAATGAATGATAAGATGCATTGAGCTAGCCCAAAAATGGCTTGGCAGTTCCCCACTTGGCAAATCCCTCAATTTGGAAACTTGGTCTACTCACTTTTGGATGTGCTTAGTTTTGCTTTTTATAATCTAAAAAAAGTATCTGGATACACTCTTGAAATTCCCAACTCTTTCAGCCTTTCAGAGATAAATAATACCACGGAAAGTAAAATGATAAATTGACCCCTCTTCTACATAATTTAGTGATGCAACGGGAAGTGATAACGGACGCAGGAACGGAAACAGAAAATACATGTGACCGCCGCGCCGGCTCGGCTGACAACATCCCTTTCTACGTTATGCTGACGTTTTATTTGGCTTTAGCACCTACGGTAATGACGGGTTGCCCTGTTTCAATTACTTTTTAAGCGTCAATGTGGTTGTTTATCTGAGATTAAACGCAGATTCGATTATATCAATTGAATTCTTGGTTTTACTTTGTATCGGAATTATTTAATGTTGTTAATTTTAAAAAACAATCGCCTATATTTTATTTTTTTCACTCTAAACTTAAATTACGTGTTAAAAGTTTTTTCTTTTGTGAAAATGTTATCTCCGGTCGTTGCGATGAGAAATGTGTTATCGCTGAGCAAAGTATTTAAATTTCAAGATAACCACGTGTTATCGCCGAAAGAAATCACAGGTGTCGGTATTCGAAGAGGACGCAGTCATTTGTTAATGAAGAAGGAAGAAAAGAAAACGGAAAAATGTTGTAATTCAATATAATGGTACAAAGTTTCAAGGTCACGGCATGTTTTGTGATCTGTCAAGTTTCTAGACGGAACCGAGTCCTCCGTGAAAAGTTGAGGTGACATTCATATGCTCAAAATTTGATCTGTTCACTCCTTCGCCCTTAAATTTGCAAAAAAAAACCTTAAAGCATATACCGATGACGTCATCAGTGAAGCGTCTTTTTTTATCGATTTTAAGTTAGATAGGGCGCGGAAACGTCAGAGTGAGGTCTTTTCCAGCCGTGAGAAGGCGTACTTCTTTAAAATGACAATTTTCCACCACTTAAAAAATAAACAAATGTTGAGAAAACCTAAGGTAGGTTCGGGGTTTCGGTGCTATTTTTGCAAAAATTTGCAACAACACGAGGAACGGGCGCGAGAAACTGATGGGGCTCCTCATGTTTCTAAGTCCTGAAACAACTTTCTATATAGGTAGTAGTTCTAATTAATTGGTTATGACATTATAACCTCACTTTCTTCTGAATCTTTATATTTACTACGAGAGAACTGTAATTTTATTTTAAGCCTTTTCGGGAACGGTCACAAAATAAAAGAGTTTCATACCAATGCCGATGGGCATAAACTAACCGCTCGCCCGAATTTCGGGACCGGTGTCCAACTCTCGTTACAAAATGCCGAGCGTTCGGCTCGCTCGAGCTCGCCTGTCCCACAATGAAAACAGCCCGCATTTTTTTCGCACAGCAGCCCGAGTGGCTCTGCCATACACTCGTCCCTTTTACGTCCATGGTGGCAAACGACGTATACCAACGGGCAAACATACGCTACACATTTTCAATCATACATCCAACCTAATAAAAACGGTGCTTTGCGAAAAAAAAATAGAAATATGTACAATAGTCACTCATTACCATTATATTACACTCGAAATACTTGTGTAAATAGACGAAGCAGATGGGAAAAGAGGATTTTTTGGTGATGGGCGTTAATTGTTGCTTTTTGTTTTCGTGTACGTTGACACGTAGCCGATTTTTAGCGGATTATCGCGAGACAATCAGTCTTGTCAGTTGTATAGTTCTTGTAGAAAAAAATTAGATGGTGCTTCTAAGAGAATTTTATTACGCCATTTGAAGTGAATGTTTTAGTCGAATTAAAGTGAAAGTTTTCCAGTTAGAGTGAATTTCTCCACTATCAAAGAGCCAATTTCACACCTGTAATTACAACGAACCAAGTGTCGTCTAAATGGACGGTCAAGCGCAATTAAAGTAGAAATAGAAGCATCATCATTCACCAGTATGGTTTTTGGGTCTGTTTGTGCGTTCTGTTAATGAAAATCGCAGTTACGACTAGATAGTCTGGTTTGTTAACACTTTAAGGTAATTAAGATTTCTTTAATTAATTCGTTCAATCGATCACTTGTACGTGGTACTTTGTTTATACGCCCTGTTGTCTGTCGCGAGACAGTCAGTCTTGTCAGGTGTACAGTTCTTGCAGAAAAAGGTTAGATGGTGCTTCTAAGAGATTTTTATTACGCCATTTGAAGTGAATGTTTCAATCGAATTAAAGTGAAAGTTTTCCAGTACCCGTTCAAGTGAATTTCTCCACTATCAAAGAGCCAATATCACATCTGTAATTACAACGAACCAAGTATCGTCTAAATGGACGGTCAAGCGCAATTAAAGTAGAAATAGAAGCATCATCATTCACCAGTTTGGTTTTTCGGTCTGTTTGTGCGTTCTGTTAATGAAAATCGCAGTTACCAAACATTTTAGTTTATTAACAGTGTGAAGCAATTAAGATTTCTTTAATTAATTTGTTCAATCGATCACTTGTACGTGGTACTTTTTTTTATAAGCCCTGTGAGCTTCTCTTTCTTTCCGCTTATTTGATTGTTTTGTGTCGAATAAATGTTGTTTCATCTGGAAATGATCTATTGTGTGTTTGATCGAATCCCAATTACGACCAAGGAGATAAGAGTTTTCATGTTAAATTTTTCCTAGTTTACCAGATGCCGGACGTGCCTTAAACTCATGGTCGAATGTCAAAAGAACTGTCAAGTTTACAAAATTACTCCTTTGCATTACTCTTTTTTAATTTTCAGTTCTTTCTGTTCCTGTAAAAGTGCGTCTATAATTCCCACTCAATCACGAAAAGGATTAACAAAAAAATCGATGGAAATTGATATCCACCATGACTGAGCCTTAATAAATACTTATTAAACACAAAAAATTAGAAATCGTGCAAATAAAAATTGATGACTCTTCTAAGTAACAGAAGTAGTAGAACAGAATTGAGATTGAGAAGAAGGGTTAGAATATATTTACTAAAAAAACACGACGAAATGTCATTGGATGTAGCTAGCAAAAGTTGTGATTGGTGAAATTGATCACACGATTACTTTTTTGTTATCTTCATTGCAATCGCTATCCACTTTATGTGACCGATAATGATATTTTTAGCAAGTTTTTGGCACGACGTTGTGTAACCACCGCATGCATTCATTCCTTAATGGAATAGTTAATTAACCCGGCGACAATTGGAAGCTCCCTCGTACAGATAGAACGATCGGCAGGCATTCTCTCGCACGACACGAAAACCATTTACAGTTAATTTTCTTGTAGATCATTATACATAATTCTTTCGGAACGAACATCATGAAGGTTAAAATCGTGAATACAAGTTATTATAAAGCTTTAGTCATGCCTGAAAAATTTATGAAACAACACGACAAGGAAAAGCTAGTTTTTAGTACCTAGTTAGAAGAAAAAATTTGAATGTTAATAAAAATTCTTTTCAAATCTAAACGTACCTACCTCCATGTAAGACTCGTAAGTAGAACGGGCCAATCAAATATATTGCTTTCCATTTTTTTTCCACACACTCACGCCGGCAACGGCAGCTACATGTGGCAATTAAAAAAATCTGGTTATAATTTCTATATAAAAGATTAAAATAAAATTCTTTGAAAAACCGAACCGAAACTGGTTTTTTAACAGTTGATTATAATTATTAAATAAGCGAGATTTTTTACCTTTCTTCGAGAGAAATAAATCTCGAGGATATTTACCGCGTTTGCGGAGAGCAGCAGCAGGCCCATATACAGGGGACGGCGAGGAACGCTGCTCGCAATTATTATGTCGTAAAGTTAAAAAGATAAATTACAATTAAAATATTTTCACGACAACTGAATTGTTTTAAAACTTGTCTTCGAAGAAACGCTCGAATTCCACGTAAAAGGACGACGTGTCGAATTACAAATTTTGAAAAATTTTGTTGTAAAGCGATACCAAAAAAAATGCAAACATAGTAAATAGAAGGCGACTTAGTCTTGCGCCTCCATTTTTGGTATTCGAGGCATTTCTTTGTCTACTCTTTAGTGCCGCAGTGTCCGCCATGCGAGCAGTTTTTGCACCATATCTCAACAAGAGCGACTAAACAAAATGCAGGAAAGTACTACCATAGAACTAGTAAATCATCCGGTATACATATAGATCTTAAATTATGCGCTGTTACCCCGTTTAGTTGTAATGGGCTTGTAATACTTTCACCGACTGTTGCCATCTTGCAAATAATCTAGTTTGAACGGTGGATTTCGAAACTAAAATCGCCGATTTTTTTGCTATCGATTGTTGTAACATTTTTTTCCTAATCCTTTTAAATTATAGCATCAAATTGGTTGGAAGATCACAAATTCCATATTAAAGCAGCGCTCGCCTGAACATTTTCGCAACACATAAATATAATCATGATCGAAATTTTGCAATACAAGTGCAATTTTAACTGTAGTTGTTTAAACAAATGATTTTGGTTGTCGGATTAGCGCTTTAAAAACGAGCAACTCCGCTCGTTCATGATTTTGAACTTTCTGTCCGACCGTCTGCGCATGATAACTCGCGAACGGTTTCGAATTTTCCAATTTTGTTTTCAGTATTATGTTGATCATCACCCAAGGAAAAACTACTTAAATTTTCAGTGACCAAGGAGCTCGTTTGTTATATTTGTTACAAAGTTAATTTAAGACCTAGACAGATAGTCACAGAGGTCAACTAAGAAGTAAGACCGACGTTACGAGACTGTTAAACGCAGGTACGTGTACCAAAAAGAGATGCAAAATATACAAGACACGTATTTCCTCAAAATAACCTCACCATTTTTTCACCATTTTCCCAATATTTTCACAAAATCGTCCCAATATAATTTTAACATCAAAAGTCTTACCTACTGCATCAAAATTTTCGCAAGATATCCGGATTCTCGCAACAAAATCCAAAATCATCACAAGATTCTTTCTACTTTATAAATTCCCAAAATTCTTATAATTCTGTCAGATCTCCAATCATTTCGAAAATGGTCACAATTTATTTTTATAGAATTCATTGAATATCATCCCCATACTACTTATAGCCTTACATGAGTCTATCTCAACGTTTTCTCAAAATTGTGGCCATTAATAGCTATGTTGGTAAGTATGAATTACATACTATCCCTAGATTTCCAATGTGAGTGTGTGAATATTTAATTTATTTTATTTTTTATTTTTTTATTTTTTTTATTTTTATTTTTTTTAGAACCCTACATAACTTCACCAGACACAGACACTAATCGTTACTTGATTTTAATCCGTGCGATTAGTTAACCAGGCTAGACCTGAGTTCTCACAAGAAACACCGACCATAATAATAGGCATTTATTGAGCTAAACGTGATATTCACTACATATTCTAATGAATAAAAAAAGCATGTTAGCTCAAAGGGGCGAAAGTTCAGACTGGTGGGCACCCGAGAGGGTACCACACTGTCTGTTCTACCACTTAACCCCATTCTATCGAGCTTTTAATACTCGACCACAAATGGCAGAATTGCATAATTTGGGTTTGTGCCAAACTCAGAATCATTCATCATCATTTCAGAATTTGCTCAAGAGCCACTCAACATCATCTCAAGATTATCTTAAGATTTTCTTAAAATTCTATGAAAATGCTCTCAAATTTTTTGATTATTAAATCTTCAAATTCTTAAATTGAAAATCATTGAAGATCATTTGAAGAGTATCTCCATAGGATCACATGAACATTCAAATCCGGTTATTGAATTCTTAAGGTCTTCTTAAGACGCCATCAAGATCCCTTCAAAATTGTTTCAAAACTCTTGTTCTTTCATGATTTTCTCAAATTTCTCTCTTAAATGTCTTTCCAAGATTTTTCAAGATCATTTTATGGTTTCCTAAGATCTCCTTTTTCATAATTTTCTGAACTTTTTCACAAAAGAAAATTATCCCCGATCCAGACTGTAGTAAAATTATCGCAAGATCCTCTCAAGATTCTCGCAACACCTGATGATTACAAGATTATTTTAAATTTTTTCAATTTTTTTCAGAATTCTCAACATATCATTCCAAGAATCGCTCAAGTTCCTTTGTGATTATTAAAGCATCCTCTTCAAATTCTTCAGCGGTTTTAATATTTTCAACAGATTCTCTCAAGATGTTATCAATGTCCTAATAAACAATAGGACTCGTCTTTAAAATCACGATTCGCGATTTTAGTCTCTCCGCCTGCTCATACGTGCGCCTACAGGGTGGTTCACGTAGCCCGTTCGTTAGGAAGTTTTCAAACTTGCAGTTGAAATAGAAACTTATTTATTTATTATTATTATTATTAAATTTGGTTTGCAGCCATAATCGACCATTGAGAATTGAAATAAAATAATTTCAAGATGGCGCAGCTTTCGTAAATGCCGGAAGTTGGCGCCATTTTTAAATAGAAACATCATTTTCCATTTTTTTTATAAATGCGCCATTTTATTCTGAATTTAATGCGTTTACGATTTACGTACCGATCTGTCATAGTGTTTTACATTCTGGAAGTTAGCGCCATCTTGTTTTTTTTAAATAGAAACATTTAAACCGTTTGGTCATTTTTATAATCGAATCGTTCAAGTCTAAAGAATTTTTTTATGGTTTTAAAATGCTATCAACATCCTGTCACAACCATCAAGATGGACTCTGAAAAAATGGAATTCATAATTGAGAAAAATATTTGCAAGGTAAAACGTTAGATCTATATGGTTAAGAACCTCCGTCAAATATTGGCCACATTTTAATAGTCGAAGATACTCGTACAAATACAGTTGTGTAAACTTTACATAAGCAAATACAATTTGTCATTTGAATTCGAACTCGAGACGTAGTGGCAACAAGGAAATGTAAACGCATCTGAATATCTTCGATAATTTCGAAGTTGCGTCTTATCTTCAGCGCCTATCATCTAAATACAAAGGGTAAATCCCTTTCTCTTGTTGAATAGCAGGATGAAGCATATCCTCAAATTTGTTTACCAAATTTTCAAGAACCGTACGAAAACCAAGCGATGAAACCGCATATTGCAGATCTGATGACACGATCGTGGAAGTGGCTTGATTATAATTTCCATAATTTATATACAGTGCTATTCATTAAGAAGTAGACTACCTATGTCTACTTTTAAATGACAAAATCTCTTCTGAACGGCGCCTAATTTTATGCAACCAAAATAACTTCTTAAAACAAAATATAGATCTGTCTGTCACATTCATTAAATTGAATATTATTGCTTTGGGTTCCGTATTTTTATTTTCGATTGTGTGCGATGTATTTAACTGAAGAAGGTGATATTGTCAATTGGTATAGTGCCGGAAACAGTTTAAGGAGCGTAAAAAAATTTATTTTCTGTTCAACCAAAACAACAATATTCAAACTAATTAATATGACAATGATGGATGATAAAATGCCTGCGCCCTTCAGGAGAAATTTTGTCTTTTAAAAGTAGACATAGGGAAAAACAGACGTAAATCCCTATGTCTACTTCTTAATAAATATCACTGTATAAAATTCTTCTGTATGTGTGTTTGTGAATAAACTCCTCCTAAACGCGGCTGGGAGGATTTTGATGAAATTTTGTTTGTGTGTCAGTGTAAAGCGGGATGGTTTAGATTCACAATTGGGCCCGATCGGATTATAGAATCTTTTTAAAAAACTTCTTTTTTTCGTTGATGTCGCACTCTGATATTTCGCGTACCAATCGATACATGCGCCAAGTCACTTGCGTTTTACCATGGTAGGCTCGGTGGTAGGTGTGTTTGCATTTTTACAATCTGTACGCTGGGTTTCCGTTATCATATATCTGTCAATATCGAGCGGACGAAGTGCTTTATGCTTTCATATTTTTGTATTCAAAACAGGACCGTTTTCGTTTAAGGGTGTTTTAAAAATGAGATTTGCACCTTTGAAAGATTACCCAAAACTTCCTCATAAAAGAATTTCGTTCTTTAAATACCTCTTTTCTAACCCAATTATTTTGAAAAAAGAAAAAATCAAGTCAATACGTATTCCAGGCAATTTTTTCTACATTGTTATATGGGAAATTTTAGGCGCAAATCGGTGTAGAATTTTCTAGAATATTCTAGATTTTCTTCCGAACTTTTCATGAATTTCCTAGATTTTTTTTAGAATTTTAGTGTACACAAAATTTGAAGTGGTTTACTCCCAGGGGTAATTTTTTCCAGCCCTACATGTACACACAAAAGATCTAAAAGAAATTCTAGAGAATTCTAAAAATTTGTATAAGATAATTGTGTGTGCATGTGCGTTCGGAAAAAAATCAAGAGAAGTTCTAAAAAAATTCTAAATAAATTCTAAACAAGTATAAATTGTGCACAAGTGCAGATAAGACGCATTTTTTAAACCGAAATAGCTTTTGTTTTGACATCACCAATCGCCCTTTGTGAGTACCCTCTTCCGACAATCTGTTCTTGATTAAAGGCATGCGTATGCAAAATCTGAGACCAATTGGTTGTCGTATGTGAAAGTTATGCACGTTTTACTTTCAAAAACAGCATCTCAGGAAATAATTCGTGGGGGGGGGGGCCTTTTAGACAGCGAAATTTGATAGCCGTCTCCCAAACCTTCAAGGTATAGCCTACCTACTGCAAAAAAATTCCAGGACTGTAGGACCATGTAGTTCAAAACGGCGGAAGTGGGTCCGGACGGACGTACAAAACGCAAACATTTTTTTAATTCTTAAAAAATGCGCTAAAAATGGTATCAAAAAAATTCTACAGAAATTCTAAACTTCAAAACGGCGGAAGTGGGTCCGGACGGACGTACAAAACGCAAACATTTTTTTAATTCTTAAAAAATGCGCTAAAAATGGTATCAAAAAAATTCTACAGAAATTCTAAAAAATTCCCCATTTGATTTTTCCAAATATTTCCGAATCTAAAACGGCATAGGCTGTGCGCATAAAAGCATAATTTATTGAGACATAGTAGATACAACAAAATTGGTAATTTCCCGTTGGGTGAAAGATCCCGCCGATAATTTTCCTATAGGTCACGTAGCCATACTAATAACGCAAAATAATCGATACATAAGTGTTTATAGAAACTGCATTCGATTAATATTTCGGAGAAAAACCCATGATACGCCACTGTTTTACGGCGAAGTGCAGCAATTCAAATTGCACAAGGACAAAACATCGCTATTGGTCGCGTGTAAAATAGAGTACGGTTTGGCTTTTCTCAAGCGAGAAAAGGAAGGCGGTCAAGTTTAAGCTGAGGCGGCAGAACGACAGAATGTAGATAGCTTTTGGTGGTGTGTGTTTGGTTTGATTCGCAAATATAGGTAAATGTTAATGTATCCTTTATTTTTTCCTTTGTAATTACTGTAATTAGCATACGGTGTAGGGTACTTGTTTTGTATTACTTGCTTGTCGATTTATTCGTATGTTTGCTTTTATAAATTTGAATTAGCAAGGCTTCCATAGGTGTGGGCGGCTTTCATTTCAGATTAATATACAGGGCGTTTAGATAATTTAGGGTATCAGGGAACGTTTGTTACGTAGTTAGTGCCATGTAACTTTCACACATATTTTGTACTTTATAGAGTGGCAGGAAGATGACGATTTTGTTATCGGTTAGTACGATTGGTCAGGGAATTTTTTTGTTTATGTGGGGGCGGAATATTATTGTTGAATTTGTTTGTAGTTGTATTTTTTGCACCATCTTATTTTGCATAAATGCCAAATGGGATACTTTTTCGCCTTTTCATGACTCCTGAATATTTGAATTCTTATGTTACATGAAAACTGTTATTGCATGGATCTCGATATACGTAACTCAATGAGACAACACAAAGGCGGGCGCCTGAACTCAAATCACCAACCCTAAACCGTGAACATACTACTATATTGTTGTTATGATGAGACAGGTACAATATTTTAAATATCGCTACAAAGTCATGATTAAAAGGGAAATAAAATTCTCCGATGTCGTACAGGTTGAAAATCGAGTGGAAAACTACTATAATTTAAAATTGTTAAATGCAAATTGGGAAAGAAGTGATAAAGTAAGTCAGTATATATCCTAGAAGATTTTCCTTCCTTGTAATCAACGAAGTCCCTAGAGCTACTCTCGTGTGATTACGAGAGAACAACCATGATTTGAATTTGGATTCGATTGTTTTTCTTATTAACGTATTTAATTAAATTTCACTCTCCCCATTTCTTTCTATCTTAACATAATGTTAACAAGATTTTGAACAGCATTTGGAAATCTTTCGAGTTCTTATAACAAAACGGGAAATATAGCTCATGAACTTACTTCATGGCGATAATTTAATCGGCTATAGACACATGTTAAATTATAGAGAAAAAAGATTTAACAATTCTGTATAAATTATCGGGGATTCTGCAAATGTATTTGCTGCCTTTCAATGGAGTTCTTTTAGAGTATGTTTATATTTTAAATGAATTTCGATTATATCAATCAATATTCGGCAAAAAAAATGGACGTTTAATGCACGAATTTCACGAATCCTGAATTTAAAAAAACTATCGAGCTCATTTCCTTTTTGTATAAAAAATGTTAAAATTTACCTGGATTGATGCTTCACCCTACACAATTACCCTCATTACATTCACCCCAGCATATCGTAAGTAATAGTAATGTATTAATACCCAGCTTTTTACAATCGGCAATCCTGCAGTGCATTTTTTCAATAGGTTGACGCCAAAATTCCATATATTTCGTACACATTGGCGCCGACATGGGTCACACCGAAACGAGCAACGTACCATCCCCGATAAAAATAGCTGTGGAACAAAATGTCTAACAAAAGGGCGTCATGGTGAGATTACTTTGAAGAAGAAAACGAGTTCTCTCTCTGCCTTTGTACTTCATACAATATACCAATTTGAATCTAATTAGCGCGACTATCTATTGCGCTTCATTTCGCAAAGTCAACATAATCAACGCGCGAATATTATTTGCGTTTCTTTATCAAAAATCCTTGTAAAACAATAAACGTTTTACACCGCGCCTAATTAGCAGCCATATAAACAAATTGGAGGCTGTAATTGAAACTGATTTGAGGGCGAAGGTGCCCGTTTTAATTTCGACAGTTTCCTAATTTTGAAGAGGGTCGTTCGTTCACGGCGAGGCGCCTTTTGTTCTTACAATCCCCCGAAGAAAGGAATCTTTTCGAGTGGTTAGTCCGGCTGAAAGAATCTTTTACGTTTTATGATGTTATCCCGGTTGTAGCTGGCAGCGGTGAATGTTTATGGTCCCATCTTAACATAAAGCAAGATGCACTTGACTAAAAGGCATTTCGCTACCATTATCTTTGTGTATATCTAATCAAACTGACTGGACCCTTATTTTATTTTTGAAAGGCGAACAACAAAAATTCTGCCGACAGGCTAAAGGTACAAGATTAAAAAGGTGCTTGTTTCCATTTTTAGGGCATGTTTCGATTGATGTTCGACTTGATAGTATTGTTTTTTAATGCGCGAGATTTTGATCTTAATCGCAAAAAAACGCATTCAAAACTTGTCACGCAACAAATTTTCTTGTTAAGCGTGTACATCCGAAAACTAGTTTTGTTTATAAAAATCGTGTATGGGCTTACCGTCTTGTAATACAAATGCGGCTCTAGAAAAAGGAAAGTTTCACCTACAGTTGCTGCACACAAGCAAGAATAATTACCACCTACTTGATTTAAACGACCTACTTTGTAACAGAATGCGTTAAAAACTACCATGTGAACTATTGTGTATTGATAAGCGACCGGTTGGATAAGTAAACATTTAAATTATTTAAATAAGTACGTACCTTTCCGCGCATTTTTCGGGAGGTTTGGTGCGCTGACTGCGATTAAATCGTACAAGCTTAACGGTCGTAATCCGCACAAAAAAAAACAACGCGCACGTACACAAAAAACTAGCCAAAATAAACAGCGTGAAACAGGTATGTTATTTCATTAGCGCGAAGCCGCGAACTAAAATGTAATTCGACTTAACTGTAGGTAGAAAGGTAAGTTGAATACCTTCCTACAGGTAACAGGTAAACCTCATTCCGACTTTCTTGGTACATATGGCAGTTCGGCCGTTATCGAGGTTTCTTTTTTGTATTTTTCTCTTTCTCCATCGCGGGCCGAGGTTGATCTGATTGGCACAGTTTCGGGGTGGCTATTAAAAATTAAATGGAAACATAAATTAATTTAAATTTTTGTTCGTAAATGTGTCTATATATGGTGCCAGTTCTTCCTAACGCGTTTATTCAAATGGAGGATCGTCACTGCTTTAAACTTTGACCCAAAAGTAACATTTTAACGCAAATTTTTAAGAATTAAAATCAAAAAACAGCACAAGCTACGCTACAATTTTTTAACGCATTCTTAAAAAATGCACTATTGTTCGCGTTTTGTCCGTCCGTCCGTCCTGATCCACTTCTACCGTTTTGAACTATTTCTAGAGGAATGGTTCTAGTGTCCTGGAATTTTTTTGCAATAGGTAGGCTATACCCTGAAGGTGTGCCAGACGGCCATCAAATTTCGTTGTCTGGGGACAAGCGACCCTTTTTCAGAGGGTGACGGGGCCGAGGGAATGCTGAGGGGGGGGGGGGGATAAATTAATTTTATCTTTAATAGTATTGCAATGAAAGGTCTCAACGAAAGGAATCGTTTTCTACCAACTACCGCCCTCTTTCTGGCCCCTTATCAAAAGGGGTGGGGTGGGGGGCTGGAACTAAGTTCATCCTTCATGGTACTCTAATACCAAGTCTCAACGAAAGGAATTCATTTCTACCAACCATAGTCCTCCTCCTCGACTCCTTAGAGAAGAGGGTACTACTCTACTCACAAAGGGCGATTGGGACGTCTAGAAGAAATATATCCATTGGTGATGGTGATATCAAAACTTTAAGAGCGAAACATCTTGAAAACGGTTTGTCGGAAGAAAGTACTCAGAAGGCAAAACGAATCGACCGGACGAGACATATCTATTGGTGAAGTCGAAGCAAATACCTTGACAACGAAGAGTTGTGCACAACAAAAAAATATATTTATGAAGTTTTAAAGTTTTAAAAAAGCAATTTTAACGCATTTTCCCACGAAGTTGAGTGCGCTATTGCGACCACTCCCTGTCCGTCCAACTGCTCCTACAGTTTTATATACAGGGTGCCCATTGTGAATGGAATATAATATATATCTCTGTAAATATTGACTGTATACAACATTTTTCTATATGAAAGTTGTTTAGCATTTAATTTCCCATAAGGCAGCTTTCCATTGTTTTAAGGCAGCATACCATTGTTTTTATTTTAGAAAACAAATGACTATAGAAAAACAATTGAATTTTTTTTAATAGCAATGCACACTTTCATTATGCTCATTTGACAGAGATTTTTTTTCTCTTTTTAATGACCTACCACGTTAGAAAAAATTCATTTTTTATTCCAAGCTTTTTGTGATAGGTTATTCCACTGGCTTGCAGTTAATGGTGAACATTTTGAGCATTCATTGCGATGAAAGCCACTTTACTGGTAATTTCGTTTTGTCTTCAAGGTTTAACAAGAAACGTACACGTTCAATTGTTTTATTTATCTGGACCTAAATTTTGTTGAATAAGGGTACTAACATGTTATATCATAGAAAAGAGAAAAAAAATTACTATCAAATGAGCCTAATGAAAAGGTGCACTGCCATTTAAAAAAATTCAATTGTTTTTCGTTACTCATTTGTTTTCTGAAATAAAAACAACTGAATGCTTCCTTATTATGGGAAATAAAATGTTAAACTACTTCCATATGGAAAAATTTTGAATACATTCGATATTTACCGAAATATATACGATATTCCATACATAATGGGCACCCTGTATGGAGGTCGTGCTTTTGGAATTCGGTAGCCTATAGCTTTGGCACCTGAACCAAGAAAAATCTTAATACTTCTTGTACAGGCACACAGATCACGTATAGTAATAAATAATAATAATAATAATAAACTACAAAGATAGGACCACCCAATAAAGTTATACGCACTAGCACAGTTAAAAAACACAAAACTCCTTCTTCTCAGAAACACAGCACGTTATCACAACCCACTCGTATTCAACCCAAACGCAAAGCCAAAGAAACACTTATACAATAAACTCCATTTAATAAAATTGCTAAACAGGAATTATTATAATTATTTTTTTGTTTTGTTTTCCTCTTTCCCGATAGCGTGGGGTATTGTGACCATAATAATAATAATAATATTTATTTCCAACAGACAAAGTCTTATACAGAAAATATCCGGTTACATGTATAGTTTTCAGTCCTGCATTACATATAATCTGTAAAAACTAGATGTACGCATGCACAAAGCCAACTTATACATTTCTTTGAAATTTAACCATAGATGCTTCTAGTATCAATCAATCATTCTTTATTGGACGCCAAAATGGCTAAACTGTTTACAATATAAATTATAACTAAAATGCGATTTTATTCTTCTTTTCTCTTTAGTATCCCCCTCATCCAGTTCTCACCTCCTCCCCCTCATCCGGCACCTCATTCCTACTTCCCCTACCACGTTCACCTCCGTACAGTTCCATAACATGTGTTCTATGTTCTCTTCTTCTCCGCATATTCTACATTTTCTTTCTTCTTCTTGTCTCAATTGCTCATTTCCGTCTCTCTTAATTTCCGCATCTGAATCTGGCTATTATTTTAATATTCTCCCTTGTATTCTTCCTTCATTCCCACAAATATTTTAATAGCCACTTATTAGCTCTTTATAACTTGTACTACCGCATCCGCTCTCTATATTCGCCCTCTGTTGTTGTATTTGTGCATCTAGAACTTTTTTTGCGAACTCATTTTCCATCTTTCCTCCTAGCCCTCTCCTCCTTTTAACCTCAGCACATTCTCTTTACGTTCATCCTCGTTGTCAAGCATAATTTTACTAATTCGCTTTTTCTATCGCCCCTTTCGAATATTACAGTCCTGCGCCCCGACACTATACTTATCTTTTCCATTTTTGTTTCTTCCTCTAATATGGCCCACACACATAAACGACTTCGTACGCGACATTCAAGAAAGACGATTGAAAACCAGCACAATTGTATCGAGCCATTGTAGCTATAACGCTCACTGTAATGGGGTGTGCACTACCCCTCATCCTTTTAACTTTTACAGCTCCCACTCATCCCACTTAATTTAATTTTAAAAAACAAAAAACCACGGGTCAATGATCCCACAAGTGACTCCATTAAAAAAAAAACCAAAAGAGCCATGGAACAAAGATCCCACCCATCCCAATTAATCCCGTTTAAAAAACAAAAGAAAAAATAGAATGATAAAAAAACATTCCGATGAAAAATCCCATCCCAATTAATCCTGTTTCAAACAAAACCAAAACAAAACGAGATGGAATGATAAAAACAGTCCGATGAAAAAAAAACCAAAAGAGCAGGAGACAAAAATCCCACTCTTCAAAAAATGAGCAGGGCATAAAATAAAAATTCCACTTCATAGAAACCCAAAAGAGCACGGGACGATGACTATCCACAAGATTTGCTAGTTATTATTGCAGCGATCATTCTAGAACATTTTTTCAAGGCGCAATCATGTCGATTCATCATAAGGAATGAAAGCGAACGTGACTCATTTTTTCTGCAGAATATAATGCCGATTTTTTCTAGAAGGTTCACTGTTTGCTACATACTCAAATTGAATTGTGTTTAGTCTCCGTCTTAACATCGAAGTGATAAATAATCAAATCTGTTGTCGCTTTTCGGGTCCTTAAGCTTTTCTCTGCTCTCTTAGTTTTGAAGAACCTGAATGGGTTTTTACGGATCCTCAAGAGTCTTTAAAGAGCTCTTAAGAGTCGGCTACAGTCTCGGGAATTTTCAAAGCCTTGTGAAGTAATGTATTATGAAAACTCTGATAAGTGATAACAGATTCAGATTCTTCGAAAAAAAGTGCCTACAGAAGGTGCTAAGGGGCACCGTCCGTTTCCGACCGTTTAAGCTAGAGAAATTTGACATTTTTAGATTTTCGGTGATTTTTTAGTCACAAAAAGATTCAATGGACGTAAAAATCTCCCAGTATCTTCTGTAGTATCCGAGAAAAATCTGCGAAGAATCGTTAAAGAAGCTTTTAGATTCTGTAAAGGATGTTTAAAAAAACAGGAGAAAATCTAAATTCTTTTAAACTGGTCTATGAGCCATTTAAAAAAACATCTTTCAATCTATCATGAATTCTTGAAGAGATTTCTTGATTTTCCACGTCTTTAAATTTGAAAAAAGCAGATAATTATTGTACGGCATCATTTAAATTACTAATAGCATTGTGGGAAGCACACAACACATACATAGCATAGCAGCGGGCCCGGTATTGACACTTGCGGCACGCCAGCAATGCCATTGGCTCTTGATCTATATCCGTCTCTAAAATTCCAATATATTACAATTTTTGACTGCTAAGTGTGGTTCAAAAGAATTTCAAATAAGCCATTAAATCTGTGCTGATTTGAGTTTGGGCGTACTGGATATTCCATTCATTGCCATACTTTCGTTCGTGGAACCAATACCGTGTAGTACGGAAAATTAGGAACAGTGCGGCCGACTGAAAATTTTTAAACAGCTTCTGTCGATTGTCCCTCATACGTTTAATGAAATACATTAATGGTTTACCGTTAAAATAAATTATGGAATGTAGTCAAGCGAATGAAATAAATTACAGTAATTATACATAAATTCTTACGGATCTATAAACTAATAAAGTTACAGAGTGCAGATAATATACGTGCATGAGAGGAGCGAGGAAACAATTTTTCGAACAATTTATTGGTGGGTATGTCAAAGTTTAAATTCTGGTATAAAAAAATCGTTTTTATACGAAAAAAATGGTAGTTTATGGTTATACAGGTTTAGTGTTTTAAAAGCTTGGCGAAAGAATTTTTTAAGAGTAATCGGGAGCTGCTCCAGTACTTTCTAAGGGACGCAGCGGTAGGAGACGAAGTATTCGAAACTGCCAGTAAAGGTGGAGCTTAAAAATGATAAAGTATAACGTGCTATCCCTACCCTACACGCGTATAGTACCTACTCCGTTCAGTTCAGTCATTTCATTTCAATGTAACATGAATAGACAATTGAATAAGGAATTTATTTACACATATCACATATGTAGGTACTTACTCGATTTATTTTTTTTATTTCATACTGACCCGTAGATGGTCGATTACTATCAATTTACGTCCGTGAGTGTCGCTAAGCAACACTTACCGGACTGTTATTTATACTTACACCAAATTTGACATCTTCAAACAATTCATTAAAAACTCCAACATAAATTTGACCATAATTATTTATTTGGAACATTAACATTTATTGTAAAAGAACAATTTGTGGTTCCCGCACCACTAACGCCTGGGTTATTACTAGATATCGAGTTAGTAGTTTGATTCCCTCCGAGGCTCTGCTGTAGAACTGCAATAAAATTCTCGTCATGAATTGATTTATTGGAAAGCGTAAACGGGTACGAAAGATCACCTTTGAAACTCGATCAGGGTAAACGCATGTTTTGAGTTCCATAAGATACCACCAAACCCTACCCCCACCTAACCCTTAAAAAAACCCTCAACGGGTTGAAAATGCCTATTGTTGTTTTTTGGGAATACGTATCTTGAAATCAAAGCTATTTAGGGAAAAATATGAAGATAGAAAAATTTAAGCATATATATATATTTTCCTATAAAACCTATACCTATACAGGGTCATTCTTGACGAGCGTCAGTTAGAAAGATATGGAAAACCTTTGAAAATGAAGATAAACTGATAAGTTCTTTAAGGGTTTTGGCACATGATGAATTGAACTAAAATATTTTCAAGATGGCGCCACTTCCGGAAATACCGAAAGTAGCCATCAACTTTGTTATTTTAAATAGGGACCCCCTATTTTTTCTACATTTTCGGATTCTACGTCGAATTTGGAGTACAACGATACCCCATAGTTGACCCTTTGCTCCAAGGGCTTCGCCGATATTCAACTTTTTATGTAAAATATTGAATTTGCAGGGGTAACTTTAAAAATTTATTATTCGAAAACGGTGAGAGATATTGCAACACCGTTTGCACTGATTTATTAAAGAAAGATCGAATTTTCTTATGGTATACGTAACAGTCTAAGAAATTGAGACTACGTCACTTTTTCAAAGCTCTCAACTTTTAAACTTTTAAATACCCATAACTCCATTTTTTCAAATGACACCACCCATTTTGTCCTTCACCCTTGTTTTCCTTTTTCCCAGACCTTTAATTTGATACAAAATGTCAAAAGCTCCTTCAAACGGTTTCCGAGATATTCCATGTTTTAGTTACTTCTTGTGGCAAATTGATAAAAAAAGTCGCTTGTTGTTATTCTTTTGTTTTTATTATGATAATGTTTAAACGTCAAATTTTTGCTGCTTGAACTTATACTTCTCGTCAATAATGGCTCGTTTGGGTTACACTAATGAAGATTTTTTGAATTTAATATTAATACACGGTGGATATAATCGAATAGCGGTCAGGACTTGCCGTCTTTTTTCCGAAAGATACCCTGACAAGGCGCAACCCACAGAGGCTATAATTCGCAAATTAATACAAAATTTCAGGAATAGGTACGTTTCAAACAAAAATACAAAAAAGGAAGCCTGTGGTAGACTCTGAAGAACAAAAAATAACTGTAAAATACGCCAGTACAGTTATTTTTTGACGTTTAAACATTATCATAATAAAAACAAAAGAATAACAACAAGCGACTTAATTTTTTTATCAATTTGCCACAAGAAGTAACTAAAACATGGAATATCTCGAAAACCGTTTGAAGGAGCTTTTGACATTTTGTATCAAATTAAAGGTCTGGGAAAAAGGAAAACAAGGGTGAAGAACAAAATGGGGGGTGTCATTTGAAAAAATGGAGTATTTGTGGAGTGGGTATTTAAAAGTTTAAAAGTTGAGAGCTTTGAAAAAGTGACGTAGTCTCACTTTCTTGGACTGTTACGCATACCATAAGAAAATTCGATCTTTCTTTAAAAAATCAGTGCAAACGGTGTTGCAATATCTCTCACCGTTTTCGAATAATAAATTTTTAAAGTTACCCCTGCAAATTCAATTCTTTACATAAAAACTTGATTATCGTCGAAGCGCTTGGAGCAAAGGGTCAACTATGGGGTATCGTTGTACTCCAAATTCGACGTAGAATCCGAAAATGTAGAAAAAATAGAGGGTCCCTATTTAAAATATCAAAGTTGATGGCTACTTCCGGTATTTCCGGAAGTGGCGCCATCTTGAAAATATTTTAGTTCAATTCATCATGTGCCAAAACCCTTAAAGAACTTATTAGTTTATCTTCAATTTCAAAGGTTTTCCATATCTTTCTAACTGACGCTCGTCAAGAATGACCCTGTATATTTTCCTGTACCAGTGGCGGAGTTATGATATTAATTTTGGTTATTTTTAAAAAGACTAATGTTTTAATTTCCGATTGAAATAAAGACAAATTTTTCAAAAATATTTAGTTCATTAAGTCACTATGCCAAACAAAATTTATATATGTTGCGGCCAGGAAATTGAAAACCAAATAAAGTCATGGATATTTAAAAATGTCAACATAAATTAGGACCTCTAAAAATGTTATTTTTGCCATGCACGCCATTTCTGAATGCGATACCACATCTGGGCTTTTCAACAAATAGGAAATATTATTTTGTCTAGATATACCTACTGTAGACAAGGAAGAAATATAACAAATGACAGATTAAGGACCTTGACGTTCTCTACCAGCAATATGTAGTACAGCAAAATTTAAATAAGGATTTTATTTTAGCATAGCTTCCACCGACTCTAAAGGCAGCTCAGTACCAATAACCATGCGTTTTTAGGACTTTTAACAAGTATTTTCTTTGAAAAGATTAATTATATTATTAAGAAGCTCCTAGCAAGTTCAGAATTTTGGACTTTTTGTCCGTCCGTCCGTCCGTATGTGGACAAGATAACTCCCGAACGGTTTCGAATTTTCCAATTCTGTTTTCAGTATTTCGTTTATCATCACCCAAGGAAAAGATGTTCAGTGATCCAGGAGCTCGTTTGCTATATTTGTTACAAGTTTATTCTTATTTGACTCTATCGCTTCAATTCCTCTAGTTTCATTATACCTTCTTTACAAAGGCCTCAAAGCTGGAATGTAATACTGACCCGGATGATTTTCCTTTTTAGTTTCAAACATGGCTGAATAATAACTTACCAATGCAGGAGTGGATCAAGACATACATGGACCTCGAAAGGGTTCTAAAGCAAATTTTTTGCAACTGTTCGTCAGGCGGTTGCAAAAAAGCTTGCTCGTGGCGAAAAATTGGTCTAAAGTGTACCCTAGCTTGTAGAATTGTAGACAGTTATAGAGTCTGACGAATTAATATAGGTATAGAAATAATTAAAAACTTATGCTATGTTAAGTATTCATTTGCCTAAACGGATCGTATTTTAGTTACACTACCTCATAATAAGTTACCCTACTGCACTGCATAGATCGATACCTACTGACTACAATATATTACAATATATTATCGTTTTAATGCATTAAAAAAGGGATGACATAAAAAAATTAGTACTGCCACTGTTATGATTTTTTATTTCATTAGAATAGGCACGAAATGAATGTTCTTACCTAAATATTTTTGAGAAATTTCTCTAGATTTCACAAAAAAAAATAAAAAATTAGATTTATTTTTTAAAATAAAATTAACATTATGACTTCGGCACTGGTACAGCACCAAACCTACGCTTTCATTTGTCTATCTTCACATTCTTTTGTAAATAGCGTTGTTTTCAAGATATTGACAAAAAACTTAAAAAAATCCCTTTCAAAGGTAGTTTGGAGGTGACAGACACGGCGGATCACTTATGGGGTTTGGTGGTATTTTAACGACTCCAAAATCAACTTATTTACCAAATTTCAACTTGTCACTAATTTTTTCACGGTTAGACTGGGTCGACCCTAACGCTTTGGTGTAATCGGGGTTGGAAAGTTTCCAGAATTTTTAACATAAAAAAAGGGATTGTATGACATAAATTCCCACATCAAATTTAAAGACAAAAAAAAAAAAATTTAAAGACAATTAATTTCTCTACAAAATGGTATTTTTACCTCGAGCTAAAGTGCAACTATCAGTGTTCGAAGCATTGTGTTGTGAATTTTCAATCGTTTTTAATAAATTTACAATATTAGCGGTCATTTTCGGAGATCCATTTTTTGGTAAGTATATTAATCAGCAGAATATCTACTTCTACTCAGTTATTTTTTGATTGACAGAAATTTTATATGAAGGTTTCTAGGGGGACAGAATAGATTGACTAGACTAGTATACAATATATCGTCAATCGCAGTAATTATATAAAGAATTAAGAAATAAGGAAAATATACCAGCGCATCGCCTATGACTGCTCACATCCCCAGCATGTATTGCCGAAGTAGGTACCATCCCCATACATTGCTGCTGCACATTTTTAATTTCTCACTTCAAATACCTATATGTTTGGTGGAAAATATTTGTTATCCGCTACGGCGCTACTTCTATGTAAAAATAATTATACTCTTTCGTAGGCCGGGTGGTTTATTACTCCTAGGTCTGAGACATACTATCTATAAATAAATTTGATTGTTGTACGAAATGTAGCAAAAAAATTGCAAACATTCTGACGGAAAGACCAACCTTAATTACATACCTATACCTATGTGCAAATTACGCACATTAATTCTGAAGAACAAAAATATACTGTTTACTTTTAATAAAAACTTGTTAATTTGAGGGTTCAAAATTGTGCTAACCAACAATCAATTTCGAATAATTTCAATGCTACTTTGTTTTGAGGTACAACAATTTTATCTTTGCACGGAATTGTCTCACATTTGTGTCCCATGTAATAATTGCCTTGGACGCAACTGAAGCGAGCGAAAGGTTTCCGACACATAATCACAGTTAAAAGATAAGAAAATTTCCTTGCATTTTTAGCACCTCCCATAAATGCATTTGTCTCACAAGTTTCTCTGTCTATATAAAAGTTCGGTAATTTGCCGTAATGTGACGCTAAGATACAGACTTAAATATTTGCAAAACAGTGCCTCCGTTCTCCCCATAAAATTACAAAAACGGACTGTCTTTTTAATGATCTTTTTGTATATACTAATAAATAAAGAGCTAATGTATGCCTCTCTAATAGTAAAATTTTCATTTTTTGCTTTTTTAAGAAGAAATTGATTTTTAAAAATCACTAAAATGTCGCAACTTTAACGCCATATATTTTGTTTTTTTCGATTGTTTTTAAAAAAAGTGGCATTAGAGAAGCACGGCGGCATTCTTTCTGAATCGATATCACTCATCACATCAGTAAAATACCTTTGTCATACTTTAAATTTATAGGGACAACGTAGAGATGTTTAGGCATTTAATATGCGGAGTCCTGATTCCTCTTAA
>NW_022170663.1:31618125-31620990 GCF_008802855.1 Photinus pyralis
AGACCTTATGAAGACATTGGCAAGGGCTTCTTAAGGGAGTTGAAAGAGATTTTGAAAAGATT
Source organism: Photinus pyralis (assembly GCF_008802855.1). Taxonomy (NCBI): domain Eukaryota; kingdom Metazoa; phylum Arthropoda; class Insecta; order Coleoptera; family Lampyridae; genus Photinus; species Photinus pyralis. The sequence goes on from NW_022170663.1 coordinate 31,618,188, forward strand.
TTAAACATTCTGAAGGTACATTGCAATGAATTTTGAAGAAACTGCAAAGACACTTTGAAGAGATTTTAAAGAAATTGGCAAAGGCTTCTGAAGAGACTTGCAGAGATTCTGAAAAGCAGTTTGAAGAGACTTAGAAAAAGATTCCGAAAGATCTAAAGATTCTAATGGTACATGAAGATGACTTTTAGAGAGATTGCATAATGAGACCTTATGAAGAGATTGGCAAGGGCCTTTGAAGGGACTTGAAAGAGATTCTGAAAAGATTTGAAACATTCTAAAGGTAAATTGCAATGAATTTTGAGGAAACTGCAAAGAGACTTTGGAAATTAGGAAGAGCTTCTAAAGAGACTTTCAGAGGTTTTGAGAAGCAGTCTGAAGAGACTTTGCAAAGATTTTAAAGATTCTAAAGATACATGAGGATGAATTTTAGAGAGATTGTAATGAGATCTTATACAGAGATTGGCAAGAGCTTCTGAAGGGGCTTGAAAGTGATTCTGAAAGGATTTTAAAGATTTTCAAGGTAAACTGGAATGGATTTTTAAAAGACTGCAATAAGATTTTCATGAGATTTTAGAGAAATTGGCAAGGGCTTCTGAAGAGACTTGCAGAGATTCTGAAAAGCAGTGTGAAGAGTCTTAGAAAAAGATTCCGGAAAGATACTAAAGATTCTAATGGTACATGAAGATGACAAGGGCCTTTGAAGGGACTTGAAAGAGATTCTGAAAAGATTTGAAACATTCTAAAGGTAAATTGCAATGAATTTTGAGGAAACTGCAAAGAGACTTTGGAAATTGGGAAGGGCTTCTAAAGAAACTTTCAGAGGTTTTGAGAAGCAGTCTGAAGAGACTTTGCAAAGATTTTTAAAGATTTTAAAGGTACATGAGGATGAATTTTAGAGAGATTGTATAATGAGACCTTATGAAGAAATTGGCAAGGGGCTCTGAAGGGACTTGAAAGTGTTTCTGAAGGGATTTTCAACATTTTGAAGGTAAACTGGAATGAATTTTTAAAAGACTGCAATAAGATTTTCATGAGATTTTATAGAAATTGGCAAGGGCTTCTGAAAAGACTTGCAGAAATTCTGAAAAGCAGTTTGAAGAGTCTTAGAAAAAGATTCCGGAAAGATACTAAAGATTCTAATGGTACATGAAGATGACTTTTAGAGAGATTGCATAATGAGACCTTATGAAGAGATTGACAAGGGCCTTTGAATTTTGAGGAAACTGCAAAGAGACTTTGGAAATTGGAAAGGGCTTCTAAAGAGACTTTCAGAGGTTTTGAGAAACAGTCTGAAAAGACTTTGCAAAGATTTTTAAAGATACATGAGGATGAATTTTAGAGAGATTGTAGTGAGATCTTATACAGAGATTGGCAAGAGCTTCTGAAGGGACTTGAAAGTGATTCTGAAGGGATTTTAAAGATTTTCAAGGTAAACTGGAATTGATTTTTAAAAGACTGCAATAAGATTTTCATGAGATTTTAGAGAAATTGACAAGGGATTCTGAAGAGACTTGCAGAGATTCTGAAAAGCAGTTTGAAGAGACTTAGAAATTCCGAAAGATTCTAAAGATTCTAATGGTACATGAAGATGACTTTTAGAGAGATTGCATAATGAGACCTTATGAAGAGATTGACAAGGGCCTTTGAATTTTGAGGAAACTGCAAAGAGACTTTGGAAATTGGAAAGGGCTTCTAAAGAGACTTTCAGAGGTTTTGAGAAACAGTCTGAAAAGACTTTGCAAAGATTTTTAAAGATACATGAGGATGAATTTTAGAGAGATTGTAGTGAGATCTTATACAGAGATTGGCAAGAGCTTCTGAAGGGACTTGAAAGTGATTCTGAAGGGATTTTAAAGATTTTCAAGGTAAACTGGAATGGATTTTTAAAAGACTGCAATAAGATTTTCATGAGATGTTAGAGAAATTGACAAGGGCTTCTGAAGAGACTTGCAGAGATTCTGAAAAACAGTTTGAAGAGACTTAGAAATTCCGAAAGATTCTAAAGATTCTAATGGTACATGAAGATGACTTTTAGAGAGATTGCATAATGAGACCTTATGAAGAGATTGGTAAGGGCCTCTGAAGGGACTTGAAAGAGAGTTTGGAAGGATTTTAAAGATTTTGAAGGTAAACTGGAATGAATTTTAAAGAGACTGCAATAAGATTTTCAAGAGATTCTAAAGAAATTGGCAAGGGCTTCTGAAGAGACTTGCAGAGATTCTGAAAAGCAGTTTGAAGAGACTTACAAAAAGATTCCGGAAAGATTTCAAAGATTGTAATGGTACATGAAGATGACTTTTAGAGATATTGTATAATGAGACCTTATGCAGAGATTGGCAAGGGCCTCTGAAGGGACTTGAAGGAGAGTTTGGAAGGATTTTTAAAGGTTTTGAAGGTAAACTGGAATCAATGTTAAAGACACTGCAATAAGATTTTCAAGAGATTCTAAAGAAATTGGCAAGGGATTCTGAAGAGACTTGCAGAGATTCTGAAAAGCAGTTTGAAGAGACTTACAAAAAGATTCCGGAAAGATTTTAAAGATTGTAATGGTACATGAAAATGACTTTTAGAGATATTGTATAATGAGACCTTATGAAGAGATTGGCAAGGGCCTCTGAAGGGACTTGAAAGAGAGTTTGGAAGGATTTTTAAAGGTTTTGAAGGTAAACTGGAATCAATGTTAAAGACACTGCAATAAGATTTTCAAGAGATTCTAAAGAAATTGGCAAGGGCTTCTGAAGAGACTTGCAGAGATTCTGAAAAGCAGTTTGAAGAGACTTACAAAAAGATTCCGGAAAGATTT
>NW_022170663.1:31621090-31623317 GCF_008802855.1 Photinus pyralis
CCCAATTCAAATCTTCCCTAAAAAAAGTTCTTATCTCACATGCATTCTACTCAACTATAGAGTACTTGGATTGGGCCTCCGTGTAGTCAACTAGTCCTGTATGTTGTATGTATTGTATGTCATTACGTTTATCTTATACTTTTATTTGTCTCTCTTGACTTGCCACAAACAAAATTATATTTATTGTAAAGTGGTTTGAATAAATATTATTATTGAATAAATATTATTATTATATCAGGGGTCCAAAACGCAACAATGTCAACTTCCTTATTTACTAAGATTTTTTTTTTAATTTTAACGACAAATGTTTCTAGTAAAGGCAAACATATTCTTACGTTCATTTTGAGCAAACTGGTAAAATTGCCTTTAGATAAACACAAGAAAAGCAAAAGAAAGTACAGTAAACCGGATAGGCGCCGTGTAGTCTTTAGTAAATTTCAAAAGAGAAAGAGAATATTTACCGAAAGGAGGAACAAGGCAGACTAAGGGATCCTTGTTCTGGTCTTGATAAGCTAAAGAAATAAAACAGTTGAAGGGGTATAACATAAACAATAATTGCTGTCACAAGGACGATTTAATAAATTATCTCAAAATATTACAAATATGAAACTGTAATATCTTCTTCTGAAGTGTGAACGTTTTCATTTCTCAATTTTTAGTAAAAAGGCTTCCACAGAAAACAGCGGCGCTTTAATTATTAAATTACTGTCTGTAACAAATAGAGAAACAAATATTCAAACAAAAGTGATAGTGAATAGCGCTGCACATAAATATTGCGATAGCAATGTCTAACGTTTGACACTAATCAGGTAACTCGAATACTATAACCGTAATTAACACTCAATAATTCAAAGACTTTACACTAGCAAAAGCACATTTAATCTACAATGAATCGTCCGTACAAATCGGCGAAATACAAAAGTAGAAACTACTTTACGATTCACAAATATCTACATTTCTATACAACAAATGTAATCAAGATGACTCAAGTAGGTAATGTAAATAAAAATCGCAGATATCGATTCCGGAATGGATCTGGGTAACTTCAAAAGCTAATTTACAATACACGGGCAATTAAATATATTCATATAACAAACCAATCTGAAGGATAGAGCGTAATCAAACTAACATCACTGAATCTTCGTAACGACAAAAGTAACGTAGACCAAATTGAAGTATCAGAAGTATCGTTAATACTTGCAGGTAAACAGGAACTCTCAGGAACGTCTCCAGGTGTACATTTTTCGAAGCAGATCACGTGATGTCCCCCATATCAATCTAACTTAAGATGGCGGGTCCACGTAAAAATGCGATGATGTCATCCAGGTTCTGGGTCGATGTAAGTCAAAATGCGCGGGTAGATAATAACGAAAAAGTAACCCAGAAGAGAAAGTTAGGAGAGAACAATGAGAGCAGACAAAGGCCTTAACAGAATTAGGTGTTAAGAGTAATCTATTCATACTCCACAGCGTGCAAATGCTGGTAAATATAAATCCGCTAAGCGTATTCAACGGAGCAGCCACAACGCATCAGAAATAGAGAGAAAAATTCCAAAGAACTGTGATAATACGTAATATTAAGAGGCCGTTTTAAGTAAAAGTAACGGTGCATTAAGAAAAATTCACAAATAACCACTACGAAAGCAGAATCTCTGTTCGCAAGACAAAATTAAAGAAGAAGGGAGAGAATTAAACGCAGAAAGGTACACTTGGATGGGCTCTAGCGGCAAAATAAAGAACTAAAGTAATAGCAGAACTAACTTACATCTAATCTAAACGGATTTACAAAGGAAATTAGATAGCGTAAGAATAGTAAATGCAATGCAGTGACTTTATAGAGATAGGGCCAGGGGCGACAATAGAATCTAATTTTTGATTGGTTGTTGAGATCGGCGGCCTGTTGCATGGAGTATATATAATATTGTAATTGTAGTGTAAGCAACCCATTGTGTGTTGCCTACTCCTGCTATTCTTTTTATTTGCACTTCTTTTCCTTCATGTTTACCGCATTCCTGTCCTTTTCTTTTTTAGTCTTTCACTTTCTTTCTTCGCCTTCCTTCTAGTATTCCTCCTTTTTTTCCTATCTCTTATTGTTGGTCATCTTCTGTTGGTATCCACGCAGGTCAATTTATATAACATTATCGTTTTTTTAAAATTATTATTTTCTTCCATGTCCTCTTCTTGATTTTGTCTCTTAATCCCCCTGCTCTTTAATTGGGTCACCGTAT
>NW_022170663.1:31623417-31683417 GCF_008802855.1 Photinus pyralis
GCTCTAAAAAATAAGGGGAGTTTACAATTTTAATAAAAAAAATTGGTTCACAAAGTATAAATTCTTCAATTGTTTAAAGATTGAAGTAGACTATTCGCATGCAGTCGTACGGGACAAGAATGTTATTAACGCCAAATTAGGCTATGGCCAAGTGTCCGAAGATTTGTAGCTGAAATCAAGACTTCAGAAACTGGACCTATTGGTAGGTACCTCCCAATTACATAATTTATATTACTTATCGGCATACCTACGAGTAAAAACAGTTACAGTTCAACTATTTACTCTCGTTAAAATTCCTTACTCAAAATGCCAAGATATTCGTCTTGATTTGTTCGATTAATACCATAATGATAATCAACAAACATGGTCAAGAAGTACCGTTCTTGTAATGAACTAAGATGGCGCGCGGCGGCGGCGCGTGCGTCTACGGAAATTCAAACGAGTTTTTCTAATTGCATTTTTACAAGTGCTATCGATTTTCAAATGAGACCATCTTCGAAGCAGGACGTAAAAATGGTAGCAAACGAAAACAGAAAAACCGTTGGATTCTTTTGTATTTGTTTAAATCATCTTCAAGGTCAACTACTTTTAGGAGCACAAACCGCCGACATTCCTCAGAACATGTGTGTTATTTTTAAATATCGCATTAGTCATAAGTAATAATTATTAATTTGAAACCGCCATTATCAATAAGAAAATTATCCTAGCGTAAAGGAATTTCAAATTAATTACCTCCGGAATGCTTCAAACTTTGCTTGAAACTACCTGCGACATCTATGTCGATTAACACCAATCGATACGTTCGGAGGTACCTACCTTCCACAGAAAGGTGTTTATACCTGCTATAATATGATGGTAACACCGCGGCGTGGCAGCACGCTCATCATTTATACCACTTTTAGTGCCCCCCTTCAAAGTGCACTTGATACACCCGCATTACTTTTTCGTTATTGTTCGTCACGTCTGGTAATTTAAGACAAGAGCCCCTATTTTATCGAGTACCTTATCTACATTGTTTCTGGTCGTATGATAAGGGATGAAATTAGATCTAATCAATTTTCCTTTTCCTGTCGACCGATTATCGGCAATGGGGGTTGTTTCAAAGATCCTCTCGGTAATTAGAATAGAAATTACAGACTTTTGGGGAAAGTTGTGAAACTCGTAGACTAATATTCAATTTAAATGCGATGGGAAAAGTTTACATAACGAGCACTTTATTTTGAACGTGTTTGGTAATTTATTTTGGTGCAAAAGTGAATTGGTAAGTGTTAAATTGAACCCCTGTATAAACAATTAAACATTACTGGTTTGAAAACTTTAAACTTGGGATGAGGCGGCGAGTTCTATCTTCATTATGCACTTTAAAATACATCAAAATGCCCGTATTTATACTAAGAAAGTTGCGTCGGGCCATAGATCATAACCAATAATTTACAGGACTTTTATTTGAACTTTTGATGGCACAAATACCCTTATAGTAGCATTTATCCCTGAGGTGAGGGACGAGATCTCGGTACTGGAAGGTCCACCATTAGGGTCCCCAAATTTGGGCAACATTTTTACCAATTTCATCGGGAAAATGGAAAAGCACGCTGACTTGATGTACTTATAGGAAGTAGATTTTGTACTCTCCTTTTGATTGGTGGTGGAACAACATTTTTATTTATTCAACAATTTCATCAAGGAAACTGCAGAACACATTGCTTTGATGCGCGGGGGTTGAATTTGCGCTTTTCCTGTCATACTTTCATTTTGGTTAAGTTGGTAGAGCGAAACTTTCAATTTATTCACCACTTTCGTCGGGGAAACGGCCATTTTTGGGGATACATAACGTAAATAAAGTGACAAATCGTCGTTTCCTGTTCTGCAATCCTGTTCGATGTGTGAGGGTTGATTACTCCCGTCGAACTGCCTTCACTCTCCAATTGTTTAAAAATTGTTGCGATTTTTTACGCATTATCAACTCTTTATATTGCAAAAAGGTCACTCAAATTCCCGTAAAAGTGTTGTAGGTGCTTAATCTCGTGATTCAATGTTGATTTTAGTAAAAAGCGGAAATTTTAAATTTTTGAAAAATCACCGTTTTTATAGCGACCCAAAGTGCTACTACTATCCAGTCTGTCAAACACGTGACCTCCAAAGTCCAAAGACGCTTAGAAGGGGAAAGTTAAGCAGAATGTTATGCTGATTAATTTTCCTATTCAAATTCTTGCAGTATAATATATGGGTAGGTAAAATATTGTTTTCATCACAAGAAAAAGTAGACCGTATCCTTTACCGCATGCGCAGAAGTAACTTTCTTATTTATGGACCGATCTGACCGAAATTTTAACAGTAGCGCCTTTTGATAGACAAAGCCATCGATTGTATTTAACTCAAACGTAAAAAAAAACTGCGCGCGCATGCTAGGTAAATGGATTAGGTACTTCGCTCAATAAAAGGCGCAACGATGCATGAGAAGTAAATATAATAAAAGGAAAGTGCTGGGTCTCAACACATGCTACCGTGCAGAAAAATTAAGTTTTGAAGAAACTCATTTTTAGCGCATTTCCACAAAAATAAAAAAAAAATGCGCTATTGTGGCCACTTTGTCCGTCCGTCCGTCCGTCCGTCCGTCCGCCCGCTAACTTTGCGACGCTACTAGTTTTTTATCTTAAGAGCTATTGTTCTACTTTTTTCGCTATTTGGTTCGTTATGGTGTCGAGTCTTTTACCAAGGAAGGAATTTTTTCTGTACCGCTTACAAAAAAAGTTATTGTAAAAAAAACAAAAAACCGTTTTTTTACATGTTCCATAATTTTACACTTTTGCCGTTATTAACGATCCTAGAGATCGTTTATAATTTTGCATTGCTATCTGTCGCCTGCCGGTTGGTCTCTCCGTCTGTTCCTTTGTCTGTCTGTCCATCTATCTGTCCGTGTGAACGATAACTTTGTTTAGAAATGTTCGATCGCTTTTACATCTCCGTTAGTTATGAACTGAATTGCATGAAATTCAATATGGGCATAGCCTTAGCCATATAATACGCAATGCCAAAAGTTGAATCGAATCGATTCAAAATTCACAGTGCCCTTTTCGCATCTCGACCATTTATAAACCGAATTGCAAACTTTTTTACTTATAAAAGTATTTGAATGAAATTTGATACATAGGCACTTGGAATAAAGGAAAATCAAACGCCAATTTCAAAATTTGGTTTTGCGCATGCGCTGTGCCAACTTTTTTATTTATGGAAGAATTTAAACGAAATTTGATACAGAAGCACTTCGAATAAAGGAAAATCAAACGCCAATTTCAAAATTTGGTTTTGCGCATGCGCAGTGCCAACTTTTATTTATGGAAGAATTTAAACGAAATTTGATACATAGGCACTTGGGATAAAGGAAAATCAAACGCCAATTTCAAAATTTGGTTTTGCGCATGCGCAGTGCCATCTTTTTTATTTATGGAAGAATTTAAACGAAATTTGATACATAGGCACTTGGGATAAAGGAAAATCAAACGCCAATTTCAAAATTTTGTTTTGCGCATGCGCAGTGCCAACTTTTTTATTTATGGAAGAATTTAAACGAAATTTGATACATAGGCATTTGGGATAAAGGAAAATCAAACGCCAATTTCAAAATTTGGTTTTGCGCATGCGCAGTGCCAACTTTTTTATTTATGGAAGAATTTAAATGAAATGTGATACATAGGCACTTGAAATAAAGGAAAATCTAGCGCCAGTTTCAAAATTTTATTTTGCGCATGCGCCGTGCCAACTTTTTTATCTATGGAACTATTTAAGTGAAATTTGATACTTAGGCGCTTGGAACAAAGGAAAATCTAACATTAGTTTTAAAATTTAGGTTTGCGCATGCGCAGTTTCAACTTTCTTATTTAGAAAAGCATTGATATGAAATTCTTCTCATAAACTGAAATTGAAGTAGCACGTCAACAATGGATTGCCCATGTGCAACGCTATCTTTCATATTTGTGGCCGGATTTTAACAGAAGTTGCATCTTACAAATGGGAAATGAATGCAAGTGGAAATGCACTTTATGTAAATCGTTTACGCTTGTTTAATTTGGAACCTTGAAGTTTTGTCTTAATGTTTACATGTTACAATATACTTTTTATGACCATAATCCAATAACTTGCTTGAAATTATTTGTAATTGGAATAACATTCAGTCACCATCAATGTCATGGAATAATTGCCATATGAAATGCATTGTTAACGGCAAGGCAAAAATTCAAGAGTAATTTCAAAATGAAATACTAGTGTTTGGTATCACGGATTTTTAGCGCATTTTTTTAAGAATTAAAAAATGTGCTATTGTTTGCGTTTTGTCGGTCCGTCCGTCCGGACCCACTTCTGCCGTTTCGAACTACTTCTAGGGGAATGGTCTTAGAGTCCTGGAATTTTTTGCATTAGATAGCCTATACCTTGAAGGTGTGCCAGACGGCCATCAAATTTCGCTTTCTAAAAGGGCCCCCCCCCCACGAATTATTTCCTGAGATGCTGTTTTTGAAAGTAAAACGTGCATAACTTTTACATTACGACAACCAATTTTATCCTTCATGGTACTCTAATGATAGGTCTCAATGAAAGGAATTAATTTCTACCGACCATATCCCTCCTCCTCGACCTCTTATCGTAATCGGGTATATTCCCTTTATACCTCAACAACGAATTGTCGGAAGAGGGTACTCACAAAGGGCGATTGAGACGTCTGCAAGAAATATATCCATTGGTGATGTCAAAACAAAAGCTATTTCGGTAAAAAAAATGCGCTTTATCTGCACAAGAGGTGCTTATACTTGTTTAATTTTTTTTTCGATCGAATAATGTAAAAGTGCAATATGGCGTCCATAAGAAATAAGAAAGTGGATGTGATTTTATCAAAACCCGAAAGTCACAAAAAGTTTATTTTAGAACCATCAGAATGCTGAGATTATATTGTTAAAATTATTTGATATCTTTGAATGCGCCAGTGCATTCTCGAAATGACATTTTTCGGTTTTTTGGCATAACTTCGCTGTTTATAGAACAACAAAAAACTTTGAAAGGGAAAATTAAGCAGCATACAATTCTGCTTAACTTTCCCCTTCTAAGCGTCTTTGGACCTCTTGCGGTTTACGAGATCTCTATAGTAAAAATTAAAAAAAAAACATGCATATGTAACATAAATATAGTACAAAAAATGTTCTAGAGTGACATCGAGGCGCCATCAAGTCAATAAAAATTAGTCACCGGCGATAAGGAATGAAAGCGGATATGACGCATTTTTTCCATGAAATATTCTGATTCGAGAATTCCCTTTAAGCTATAATTGAGTTTAATTTCATGATGCCGAAGGGATAAATAGTGAAATTTGCGCTCGTGTTATAAGTATGTTATAAATTTACGTGGTGATACATTTGAGTACAAGTAGGTAAGTGATAAATAATAATTATTTGTTATAAATCAATCTATTTAAAGACCCTTATAAAGGGAAAATTAAAAGGCATAAAATTGGGCATAGTTTTGCCCATTTAAGTGATTTGGTATGTTTTACAGTTTACTAGATTCCCATATCTACTGTTTTTTTTGTGCCGAAGAATGACGAATGGATATACGCTAAAAAAAGACCAAAAGGTAAGGTATTCAATTCGTTACTTAATTGCATGTCCAATGTAAGATTAATATTTATTAAGTAGCTAAGGTTTAATTGGTGTATCCGTCGATGGGATCAAAACACCAAATTCGAATGTTAGAAGCGTAGTGCCTGAAAAGGGTACACTGAAAGAGCAAATGGAAGGACTTCACAAAAAAAGTTGTTGATGGAGTCAAAATTTCAATTCCCAATATCTCGACGTGTAGAAACACGATTCAGGGCAACCCAAGATCAGTCTGGAAATTTGTTGGCAGCCATTTTTTGGATCTGCCCGTTTGGCTTATCGAATACATGGCAAAAGAGACTACGATTAATGGCGATTAGATACATGAATGCCTGAAGAAGGTCTTTAAAGCAAAACGACTGTATTCATGGTAAACAAAAACCACAAGGCTCGCCATGTTTAACCCATGACTTCAAACCATGGCTTCACATTCACCTTATACAGCCTAGGAAAAGCCGCAAATTTGCTTCATGACCAGAAACGTACCGGGTGACCCAATAAGACTGTTCCTCTGGCATATCTCGGGAACCGTTCGTCGTATGACTAGGGGTAAAAAAATCATTGGGTAAATCGGTCATGAAGAATCGCTTGAAAATATTTTCAAGTTCTAAAAATGACCAACAGAGGGCGTAACTGCCATCTTAAATTTTAAAATTGCATTTTCTTTAAATTTCGCATAATAAACTAAACATTGATACTTCTCATTATTTATTTTCATCCGAAATATGTCATACATTAAACTAAACATTCTTTTTTCACATTTTAAAAGAGAACCAGTTTATCCATCATATTCGTAAAAACAAAAACTCAGTTATTTCACAAACAAAGGTGGCGTGTGGCGTTCAATTGTTTTTGCAATAAACGGCAAATTTGGTATCGCTGAAAAGAGCATTCCTTGGGCAAACAAGAATATAGTTAATTTAGTTGAATCTTTCTCCGCCAGGGGGCTAATTTTGACACTATGATCCAAAATCCTAAAAAAATCAAATGGAATGGTATGACTTTCTTTATAAAAAAGTAGCCAAATAACACCCAAAGAGGCCAGTGAAAACCGTTTTTCAAAATCTTTTCAAAATATATCGCCAGCATGCTTCTTGGTTAGAAATCGGCATTTTAGAAAAGATTAGAAATTCAAAAAACTGCACTGTATGTAAACACAGCAGAATAATTTACAAATTACGGCTGTTATTATTTTATAATGCATCGTGTTTCATTTGTTTAATTTTCCAAGGCCTACCTAAAAGTGTATGGTGCTTTTCCTTCGCGCCATCGACAAATACCGGAAATACGTAAAAAGTAAATTTAAGATACAAATTAAGCATTTTAATTAATTAATTAATCTCATTTTCCCAATATTTGAGGTTAGGAACGAGATTTTGAAAAACGGTTTTCATTGGCCTCTTTGAATGTTATTTGGTTCCTTTTTCATAAAGAAAAAATCATATCATTCCATTTGATTTTTTTAGGATTTTGGGTCATAGTGTCAAAACTAGCCCCCTAGCGGAAAAGGATTCAACTGGATTAACTATATTTTGGTTGATTCTCATTGCCCAAGGAATGTTCTTTTCAACCATACCATACCAAGTTTGTTAAAATCGGTCAAACCGTTAAAGTTAAAGAAGATTATTGCAAAAACAATTGAACACCATCTTTGTTTTTGAAATACCTGAGTTTTTGTTCTTACGAAAATGATAGATAAACTTGTTCTCTTTAAAAATGTGAAACATTTTTTTGTTGATTATGCGAAATTTAAAGAAAATGCAATTTTAAAATTTAAGATTTACCCAATAATTTTTTTACCCCTAAGTCATATGACGAACGGTTCTCGACATATGGCCGAGGAACAGTCTTATTGGGTCACCCGGTATAGTTTTTGAAGCGTACAAATGATTTTTTATGGAATGAAGCAACTGGAAAAACCCTCGTATGTACTAACTGTAAATATATACGGGAAAATAGCAGATTTATTTTGGTTATTTTTGTAATGTTTTCCACTCACATTCTAAATCATTAACTCTGGTCACGACAAAATTCATTGATTAGGAAACAAAATAGGACACCAATTTCGTAGGGAAAACGTCTCAAGGCATTACGTCTATGTCCAAGAAGAGAATTTTATGGATTTTCGGTTAATCGAGAATTGGTTATTCGATAATGGTATGTCATTATGTGGTAAACGATCTCCAGACGATCGATTTATTTTTACTATAAATAATTAACATTGCGTTAGTGGTTGAAAATGACGGTGTTCAAATATTAATAACGGCAGAATTTTGTTAAACACTCGAAAAAAGTCGATTCAATGCCCACAGATTACACGCTTTTTACAGCGAAAAAATCGCAAATGACAGTCCACTTTGATCTGAGACCGGCATCCACTTTACATGCGAGAAATTTTTCTTAAATTAGTTCGAAAAAAACTCGAACAAAGTTTCTTAATGTATAGACAAAGAAGCGAAACTAATTGGTCAGGTCCGCGTTTTCTACCTTAGGGTAACTGACTATTTCGTCGAGAATGAAATCTGCTATGCGTGACTCGGCTCTTTCGAAATATTGTAACATCTAATTTAACCACGTTCGAAAATTCGGTTACATGTTTTTCCCCTCGCAATGCGAAAGAAAAAAACCGTCGGTTTTTAGGGCCACCTGTTTTAACTCTCTTGTTACGGTACCATAAATTAGGAAATGGGGGATTTGAATTTTCGGAATTCACGCCCATTCTCCGAATGCCTCAATTTAAATACTAAAAGGATATTTGAATGTCGAACGTAAATTGAATTATCGACACCGAAATTATTCAGACCAAATTAATTAAGCGAAGGATCTGCGATGATTCACTTTCGATGAAAGTTTATCGAATCGAAATGCAAAAGGTTACACTTGGTCTATGACATTTCAATTGCTTTAATCAATATAACATTGAGTCATTATAAATAATTCCTATAAAAAGCCCATGTTTTTTTCTCGAGATCAAGATTGATGCAAGGGGAAGGTTTCAAGTTACATCTCTTCGCAGCGTATCTCGTTTCAACCCGCTCGTCTACTTTGTGTTTAAAAATATGACCGTTAAAAAAATTAAATTTTAATGTGTCCGAGTAACTGGGGCAAATCGATTTAGTTGCATAATATTAAAAGGAAGGAAGGAGTCCATGACCGGATGAGCGTATTTACATTTTTAACCTAAAAATATTTTCAATACGCGTAAATCGATTGCATAATTGTTTCTTATTACGCACAGCACAGTTAAATTAATTATCGTGAACCTAAACAAGGAACTCAGTGTACCCCCCGGGAACAGGAAATTTTATACTAACGTATTTTGCATAACTGAATCGCTCGGAGAAAGGAAGTGTAATTTTTGAAATTTTTCCTAAATTCCGCATTTATGAATTTTCAGTTATCTTCCTCGAATTAAATTATTGCTTCACCGCCAATGTCTTCTCCCAAAAACTGGTTATCTCGGAGCATCCCGAATTTCCTCAAGACCACGTTGGGCTCTTTTGGAATGTGATACCAATATTACTCCGGCTCCCAAACTATCGCCAATATAGTGACACTATGTACTTTCTTGCATCAAAATCGCGCGAAAAAAATGCATTTATTGTAAGAAATATGCCTCCCGTCTCCCACATATTCATCAAATTTGGAAATCAGGACCTTATAGCAAACACTGAGATTTGATGTTATGTGAAGTAATATCAACTGTAGCAATAAACCGATACAACAGAACCTCACAATTAAAGGTAATTAATTACAAACATTGTGAGCAAATATTTTGAGATCTTAATTAGAAATTCGAGTGGCCAATGAAAATGCTTAGTTTGTACGTTTTCTCTACGAAATCGGTTGAAATATTCCTAAAGGGATGTTAAAATTCACAAAAGTCTTATGAAGACTCTCGAAACTTGTGCATTGTGGAAACACTTGCAGGCTCTTAAAACCCTAAAAGTACAAACAGTTCTAAACCCTCAAAAGCCTTAAAACCTTAAACCTTACTTATAGCGGTTCAGTTCTCAAATAAAAACTTTAAACGCTATAAAGCGATCTTGGGGAATTTGGAGGATCGTTGAGATTATTGACGACTCTAAAGGCTCGACCCTTAAACGATTCGTAAAGACATTTATAATGTTATGAAAAGTTTCTCAAAAATTCAAAACCGTTCATAAAGGCTCGGCTCTTATAGAAAGAAAATAGTCTTATGAACCATCAGTTTCTAGAAGACTCGTTGAAAGTTTGAAGTAATTAGAGCCCCTTTGCCATTCATAAAGGCTCATAAACAGCTGTTGTTCATCTTTAAAGACCTCACAAAAGTTCTTATAGCATCTTCAACGCGTGTTTTAAGGACTTTTAAAGGTTCTGGAACAGTCAATAAAACCTCTCAGAGGCTCTAGAAACCTTGAAAGCATTTTAGACGTGCGGCATTTTTAAAAGCTCTCAGAGTTTTTTAAGGGTTTTAAAGGCTCTAAAAGCTTATAGGAGAATCTTAGAATCTTTGATCAACGATGAAAATATCCATAAATGTAATTCGACCAATTAAAGGTTGTTAAAGACTGTAAAAAACCCTTGTGATCTCTTAAACATTCTTTAAACCTTTTGCTCTTAAATGCTTTTAAAGACCAAACGTCTATTAAATGTTCTAAAAGCCTCTTGGAGTTTTTGAAAACTTTTGGAGACCTATAAAGTCTCTCATAGATTAAAGGTTCTTTAATAGCCTTTAAGAGTCTTACAAGCTTTTAAATACAAAAGACCCGAAAGGCTTGGCTCTTAAATGAAGAACTCTATAAACGTCTGAGATGCCCTTTGAATCTGTTGGAGACTAGGTATTCTTAAAATCTCTGAAAAACCTTCAAAGGTTACTAAAGGTTTTAAAACACTTCAAAGGACTTATTAAACTTATATTCAAGTCGCGGCTACTACTACGCCTATTGAGGCTTTTCAAAGCTTATTAAATACTCTACGCAAATGCAGTCTCTAAAAGCCGCTTTGGAAACCTTTGGGAACTCATGGAACCTCTAAAAAGGGCTCAAACTTTCTTAAATGTTTTAAGTAGTATAATAACCTTTAGAAGACTCTTTCAGAATCTTGCAAGATTTTGGAACGCCTTAGGAACTGTTAGCGACTATAGAGTTCCTTATAGAACCCCGCGCATGTTTTTAAAAGCTTCTAGGTAGTTCACCAAGGCTCCTGGAAACTCATGAGAAACCTCAGTGGCTCCTAATATATATCGCGAATATTTACCAATAGACATCGAGGCTTCATCATCATCGACGATAAAGAACGAAGGCGGATGTGACACACAATCTTTCCGGGAAATATGACGTGTTTGTTCTAGAACATTCAAGCGTTCGTAAAAGACCGGCATTTTCTATATAAGCAAATCGAATTCCTAGTCAGACAGTTCGAATTTCAACGCCGAAGTAATAAATAGTGCGCGCTGTTATAACTTTATTGTTTTGTTAATTAATTGTAAATAAATAAGTCAAATAATGAAATGTATGTTACCATATCTTTATTGACCCTAGATGTCGCTAGAAGTGTCCTGAAAGTTCTACCAGGGTGTGAAAAGCGTTTAAAACTCTTGAAAAATTCTTAAACAGTAAAGACTCTTGCTTAAAGACCAATAAAAGCTTTTCAGGCTGTCTAAGGGTATATAACCAAGGCAAAATTGTGCTGAGTCAGATAAACGCACCTAATAAACGAGTTAAATATTGTACCCTTTAGAAGTTGTTTACGACGGACGAACGGACCAAAACAGTGTGCCTTTCTTGTAAAGTAGACTGTGATTTATCAAGAAACCTATGCATCGAACGAATCATAACTTGATTATTTTATTTCTCACGAATCCTTCTCCCTTCCTATCTTTAATATATCCTTAAATATTTCCTTATGGCCGTTTGCACCGACAAATTTAAGTGGAGCTTAGCTTAAGCCGTAGCTTAAAATACATGGCAACGATTATTGAGACAATGGTTGCCATGGATTTTAAGCTACGCTTAAGCTAAGCTCCGCTTAAATTTTTCGGTGCAAACGGGCATTANGTTGCCATCTTGCAAATAATCTAGTTTGAACGGTGGATTTCGAAACTAAAATCGCCGATTTTTTTGCTATCGATTGTTGTAACATTTTTTTCCTAATCCTTTTAAATTATAGCATCAAATTGGTTGGAAGATCACAAATTCCATATTAAAGCAGCGCTCGCCTGAACATTTTCGCAACACATAAATATAATCATGATCGAAATTTTGCAATACAAGTGCAATTTTAACTGTAGTTGTTTAAACAAATGATTTTGGTTGTCGGATTAGCGCTTTAAAAACGAGCAACTCCGCTCGTTCATGATTTTGAACTTTCTGTCCGACCGTCTGCGCATGATAACTCGCGAACGGTTTCGAATTTTCCAATTTTGTTTTCAGTATTATGTTGATCATCACCCAAGGAAAAACTACTTAAATTTTCAGTGACCAAGGAGCTCGTTTGTTATATTTGTTACAAAGTTAATTTAAGACCTAGACAGATAGTCACAGAGGTCAACTAAGAAGTAAGACCGACGTTACGAGACTGTTAAACGCAGGTACGTGTACCAAAAAGAGATGCAAAATATACAAGACACGTATTTCCTCAAAATAACCTCACCATTTTTTCACCATTTTCCCAATATTTTCACAAAATCGTCCCAATATAATTTTAACATCAAAAGTCTTACCTACTGCATCAAAATTTTCGCAAGATATCCGGATTCTCGCAACAAAATCCAAAATCATCACAAGATTCTTTCTACTTTATAAATTCCCAAAATTCTTATAATTCTGTCAGATCTCCAATCATTTCGAAAATGGTCACAATTTATTTTTATAGAATTCATTGAATATCATCCCCATACTACTTATAGCCTTACATGAGTCTATCTCAACGTTTTCTCAAAATTGTGGCCATTAATAGCTATGTTGGTAAGTATGAATTACATACTATCCCTAGATTTCCAATGTGAGTGTGTGAATATTTAATTTATTTTATTTTTTATTTTTTTATTTTTTTTATATTTTTTTTAGAACCCTACATAACTTCACCAGACACAGACACTAATCGTTACTTGATTTTAATCCGTGCGATTAGTTAACCAGGCTAGACCTGAGTTCTCACAAGAAACACCGACCATAATAATAGGCATTTATTGAGCTAAACGTGATATTCACTACATATTCTAATGAATAAAAAAAGCATGTTAGCTCAAAGGGGCGAAAGTTCAGACTGGTGGGCACCCGAGAGGGTACCACACTGTCTGTTCTACCACTTAACCCCATTCTATCGAGCTTTTAATACTCGACCACAAATGGCAGAATTGCATAATTTGGGTTTGTGCCAAACTCAGAATCATTCATCATCATTTCAGAATTTGCTCAAGAGCCACTCAACATCATCTCAAGATTATCTTAAGATTTTCTTAAAATTCTATGAAAATGCTCTCAAATTTTTTGATTATTAAATCTTCAAATTCTTAAATTGAAAATCATTGAAGATCATTTGAAGAGTATCTCCATAGGATCACATGAACATTCAAATCCGGTTATTGAATTCTTAAGGTCTTCTTAAGACGCCATCAAGATCCCTTCAAAATTGTTTCAAAACTCTTGTTCTTTCATGATTTTCTCAAATTTCTCTCTTAAATGTCTTTCCAAGATTTTTCAAGATCATTTTATGGTTTCCTAAGATCTCCTTTTTCATAATTTTCTGAACTTTTTCACAAAAGAAAATTATCCCCGATCCAGACTGTAGTAAAATTATCGCAAGATCCTCTCAAGATTCTCGCAACACCTGATGATTACAAGATTATTTTAAATTTTTTCAATTTTTTTCAGAATTCTCAACATATCATTCCAAGAATCGCTCAAGTTCCTTTGTGATTATTAAAGCATCCTCTTCAAATTCTTCAGCGGTTTTAATATTTTCAACAGATTCTCTCAAGATGTTATCAATGTCCTAATAAACAATAGGACTCGTCTTTAAAATCACGATTCGCGATTTTAGTCTCTCCGCCTGCTCATACGTGCGCCTACAGGGTGGTTCACGTAGCCCGTTCGTTAGGAAGTTTTCAAACTTGCAGTTGAAATAGAAACTTATTTATTTATTATTATTATTATTAAATTTGGTTTGCAGCCATAATCGACCATTGAGAATTGAAATAAAATAATTTCAAGATGGCGCAGCTTTCGTAAATGCCGGAAGTTGGCGCCATTTTTAAATAGAAACATCATTTTCCATTTTTTTTATAAATGCGCCATTTTATTCTGAATTTAATGCGTTTACGATTTACGTACCGATCTGTCATAGTGTTTTACATTCTGGAAGTTAGCGCCATCTTGTTTTTTTTAAATAGAAACATTTAAACCGTTTGGTCATTTTTATAATCGAATCGTTCAAGTCTAAAGAATTTTTTTATGGTTTTAAAATGCTATCAACATCCTGTCACAACCATCAAGATGGACTCTGAAAAAATGGAATTCATAATTGAGAAAAATATTTGCAAGGTAAAACGTTAGATCTATATGGTTAAGAACCTCCGTCAAATATTGGCCACATTTTAATAGTCGAAGATACTCGTACAAATACAGTTGTGTAAACTTTACATAAGCAAATACAATTTGTCATTTGAATTCGAACTCGAGACGTAGTGGCAACAAGGAAATGTAAACGCATCTGAATATCTTCGATAATTTCGAAGTTGCGTCTTATCTTCAGCGCCTATCATCTAAATACAAAGGGTAAATCCCTTTCTCTTGTTGAATAGCAGGATGAAGCATATCCTCAAATTTGTTTACCAAATTTTCAAGAACCGTACGAAAACCAAGCGATGAAACCGCATATTGCAGATCTGATGACACGATCGTGGAAGTGGCTTGATTATAATTTCCATAATTTATATACAGTGCTATTCATTAAGAAGTAGACTACCTATGTCTACTTTTAAATGACAAAATCTCTTCTGAACGGCGCCTAATTTTATGCAACCAAAATAACTTCTTAAAACAAAATATAGATCTGTCTGTCACATTCATTAAATTGAATATTATTGCTTTGGGTTCCGTATTTTTATTTTCGATTGTGTGCGATGTATTTAACTGAAGAAGGTGATATTGTCAATTGGTATAGTGCCGGAAACAGTTTAAGGAGCGTAAAAAAATTTATTTTCTGTTCAACCAAAACAACAATATTCAAACTAATTAATATGACAATGATGGATGATAAAATGCCTGCGCCCTTCAGGAGAAATTTTGTCTTTTAAAAGTAGACATAGGGAAAAACAGACGTAAATCCCTATGTCTACTTCTTAATAAATATCACTGTATAAAATTCTTCTGTATGTGTGTTTGTGAATAAACTCCTCCTAAACGCGGCTGGGAGGATTTTGATGAAATTTTGTTTGTGTGTCAGTGTAAAGCGGGATGGTTTAGATTCACAATTGGGCCCGATCGGATTATAGAATCTTTTTAAAAAACTTCTTTTTTTCGTTGATGTCGCACTCTGATATTTCGCGTACCAATCGATACATGCGCCAAGTCACTTGCGTTTTACCATGGTAGGCTCGGTGGTAGGTGTGTTTGCATTTTTACAATCTGTACGCTGGGTTTCCGTTATCATATATCTGTCAATATCGAGCGGACGAAGTGCTTTATGCTTTCATATTTTTGTATTCAAAACAGGACCGTTTTCGTTTAAGGGTGTTTTAAAAATGAGATTTGCACCTTTGAAAGATTACCCAAAACTTCCTCATAAAAGAATTTCGTTCTTTAAATACCTCTTTTCTAACCCAATTATTTTGAAAAAAGAAAAAATCAAGTCAATACGTATTCCAGGCAATTTTTTCTACATTGTTATATGGGAAATTTTAGGCGCAAATCGGTGTAGAATTTTCTAGAATATTCTAGATTTTCTTCCGAACTTTTCATGAATTTCCTAGATTTTTTTTAGAATTTTAGTGTACACAAAATTTGAAGTGGTTTACTCCCAGGGGTAATTTTTTCCAGCCCTACATGTACACACAAAAGATCTAAAAGAAATTCTAGAGAATTCTAAAAATTTGTATAAGATAATTGTGTGTGCATGTGCGTTCGGAAAAAAATCAAGAGAAGTTCTAAAAAAATTCTAAATAAATTCTAAACAAGTATAAATTGTGCACAAGTGCAGATAAGACGCATTTTTTAAACCGAAATAGCTTTTGTTTTGACATCACCAATCGCCCTTTGTGAGTACCCTCTTCCGACAATCTGTTCTTGATTAAAGGCATGCGTATGCAAAATCTGAGACCAATTGGTTGTCGTATGTGAAAGTTATGCACGTTTTACTTTCAAAAACAGCATCTCAGGAAATAATTCGTGGGGGGGGGGGCCTTTTAGACAGCGAAATTTGATAGCCGTCTCCCAAACCTTCAAGGTATAGCCTACCTACTGCAAAAAAATTCCAGGACTGTAGGACCATGTAGTTCAAAACGGCGGAAGTGGGTCCGGACGGACGTACAAAACGCAAACATTTTTTTAATTCTTAAAAAATGCGCTAAAAATGGTATCAAAAAAATTCTACAGAAATTCTAAAAAATTCCCCATTTGATTTTTCCAAATATTTCCGAATCTAAAACGGCATAGGCTGTGCGCATAAAAGCATAATTTATTGAGACATAGTAGATACAACAAAATTGGTAATTTCCCGTTGAGTGAAAGATCCCGCCGATAATTTTCCTATAGGTCACGTAGCCATACTAATAACGCAAAATAATCGATACATAAGTGTTTATAGAAACTGCATTCGATTAATATTTCGGAGAAAAACCCATGATACGCCACTGTTTTACGGCGAAGTGCAGCAATTCAAATTGCACAAGGACAAAACATCGCTATTGGTCGCGTGTAAAATAGAGTACGGTTTGGCTTTTCTCAAGCGAGAAAAGGAAGGCGGTCAAGTTTAAGCTGAGGCGGCAGAACGACAGAATGTAGATAGCTTTTGGTGGTGTGTGTTTGGTTTGATTCGCAAATATAGGTAAATGTTAATGTATCCTTTATTTTTTCCTTTGTAATTACTGTAATTAGCATACGGTGTAGGGTACTTGTTTTGTATTACTTGCTTGTCGATTTATTCGTATGTTTGCTTTTATAAATTTGAATTAGCAAGGCTTCCATAGGTGTGGGCGGCTTTCATTTCAGATTAATATACAGGGCGTTTAGATAATTTAGGGTATCAGGGAACGTTTGTTACGTAGTTAGTGCCATGTAACTTTCACACATATTTTGTACTTTATAGAGTGGCAGGAAGATGACGATTTTGTTATCGGTTAGTACGATTGGTCAGGGAATTTTTTTGTTTATGTGGGGGCGGAATATTATTGTTGAATTTGTTTGTAGTTGTATTTTTTGCACCATCTTATTTTGCATAAATGCCAAATGGGATACTTTTTCGCCTTTTCATGACTCCTGAATATTTGAATTCTTATGTTACATGAAAACTGTTATTGCATGGATCTCGATATACGTAACTCAATGAGACAACACAAAGGCGGGCGCCTGAACTCAAATCACCAACCCTAAACCGTGAACATACTACTATATTGTTGTTATGATGAGACAGGTACAATATTTTAAATATCGCTACAAAGTCATGATTAAAAGGGAAATAAAATTCTCCGATGTCGTACAGGTTGAAAATCGAGTGGAAAACTACTATAATTTAAAATTGTTAAATGCAAATTGGGAAAGAAGTGATAAAGTAAGTCAGTATATATCCTAGAAGATTTTCCTTCCTTGTAATCAACGAAGTCCCTAGAGCTACTCTCGTGTGATTACGAGAGAACAACCATGATTTGAATTTGGATTCGATTGTTTTTCTTATTAACGTATTTAATTAAATTTCACTCTCCCCATTTCTTTCTATCTTAACATAATGTTAACAAGATTTTGAACAGCATTTGGAAATCTTTCGAGTTCTTATAACAAAACGGGAAATATAGCTCATGAACTTACTTCATGGCGATAATTTAATCGGCTATAGACACATGTTAAATTATAGAGAAAGAAGATTTAACAATTCTGTATAAATTATCGGGGATTCTGCAAATGTATTTGCTGCCTTTCAATGGAGTTCTTTTAGAGTATGTTTATATTTTAAATGAATTTCGATTATATCAATCAATATTCGGCAAAAAAAATGGACGTTTAATGCACGAATTTCACGAATCCTGAATTTAAAAAAACTATCGAGCTCATTTCCTTTTTGTATAAAAAATGTTAAAATTTACCTGGATTGATGCTTCACCCTACACAATTACCCTCATTACATTCACCCCAGCATATCGTAAGTAATAGTAATGTATTAATACCCAGCTTTTTACAATCGGCAATCCTGCAGTGCATTTTTTCAATAGGTTGACGCCAAAATTCCATATATTTCGTACACATTGGCGCCGACATGGGTCACACCGAAACGAGCAACGTACCATCCCCGATAAAAATAGCTGTGGAACAAAATGTCTAACAAAAGGGCGTCATGGTGAGATTACTTTGAAGAAGAAAACGAGTTCTCTCTCTGCCTTTGTACTTCATACAATATACCAATTTGAATCTAATTAGCGCGACTATCTATTGCGCTTCATTTCGCAAAGTCAACATAATCAACGCGCGAATATTATTTGCGTTTCTTTATCAAAAATCCTTGTAAAACAATAAACGTTTTACACCGCGCCTAATTAGCAGCCATATAAACAAATTGGAGGCTGTAATTGAAACTGATTTGAGGGCGAAGGTGCCCGTTTTAATTTCGACAGTTTCCTAATTTTGAAGAGGGTCGTTCGTTCACGGCGAGGCGCCTTTTGTTCTTACAATCCCCCGAAGAAAGGAATCTTTTCGAGTGGTTAGTCCGGCTGAAAGAATCTTTTACGTTTTATGATGTTATCCCGGTTGTAGCTGGCAGCGGTGAATGTTTATGGTCCCATCTTAACATAAAGCAAGATGCACTTGACTAAAAGGCATTTCGCTACCATTATCTTTGTGTATATCTAATCAAACTGACTGGACCCTTATTTTATTTTTGAAAGGCGAACAACAAAAATTCTGCCGACAGGCTAAAGGTACAAGATTAAAAAGGTGCTTGTTTCCATTTTTAGGGCATGTTTCGATTGATGTTCGACTTGATAGTATTGTTTTTTAATGCGCGAGATTTTGATCTTAATCGCAAAAAAACGCATTCAAAACTTGTCACGCAACAAATTTTCTTGTTAAGCGTGTACATCCGAAAACTAGTTTTGTTTATAAAAATCGTGTATGGGCTTACCGTCTTGTAATACAAATGCGGCTCTAGAAAAAGGAAAGTTTCACCTACAGTTGCTGCACACAAGCAAGAATAATTACCACCTACTTGATTTAAACGACCTACTTTGTAACAGAATGCGTTAAAAACTACCATGTGAACTATTGTGTATTGATAAGCGACCGGTTGGATAAGTAAACATTTAAATTATTTAAATAAGTACGTACCTTTCCGCGCATTTTTCGGGAGGTTTGGTGCGCTGACTGCGATTAAATCGTACAAGCTTAACGGTCGTAATCCGCACAAAAAAAAACAACGCGCACGTACACAAAAAACTAGCCAAAATAAACAGCGTGAAACAGGTATGTTATTTCATTAGCGCGAAGCCGCGAACTAAAATGTAATTCGACTTAACTGTAGGTAGAAAGGTAAGTTGAATACCTTCCTACAGGTAACAGGTAAACCTCATTCCGACTTTCTTGGTACATATGGCAGTTCGGCCGTTATCGAGGTTTCTTTTTTGTATTTTTCTCTTTCTCCATCGCGGGCCGAGGTTGATCTGATTGGCACAGTTTCGGGGTGGCTATTAAAAATTAAATGGAAACATAAATTAATTTAAATTTTTGTTCGTAAATGTGTCTATATATGGTGCCAGTTCTTCCTAACGCGTTTATTCAAATGGAGGATCGTCACTGCTTTAAACTTTGACCCAAAAGTAACATTTTAACGCAAATTTTTAAGAATTAAAATCAAAAAACAGCACAAGCTACGCTACAATTTTTTAACGCATTCTTAAAAAATGCACTATTGTTCGCGTTTTGTCCGTCCGTCCGTCCTGATCCACTTCTACCGTTTTGAACTATTTCTAGAGGAATGGTTCTAGTGTCCTGGAATTTTTTTGCAATAGGTAGGCTATACCCTGAAGGTGTGCCAGACGGCCATCAAATTTCGTTGTCTGGGGACAAGCGACCCTTTTTCAGAGGGTGACGGGGCCGAGGGAATGCTGAGGGGGGGGGGGGGGATAAATTAATTTTATCTTTAATAGTATTGCAATGAAAGGTCTCAACGAAAGGAATCGTTTTCTACCAACTACCGCCCTCTTTCTGGCCCCTTATCAAAAGGGGTGGGGTGGGGGGCTGGAACTAAGTTCATCCTTCATGGTACTCTAATACCAAGTCTCAACGAAAGGAATTCATTTCTACCAACCATAGTCCTCCTCCTCGACTCCTTAGAGAAGAGGGTACTACTCTACTCACAAAGGGCGATTGGGACGTCTAGAAGAAATATATCCATTGGTGATGGTGATATCAAAACTTTAAGAGCGAAACATCTTGAAAACGGTTTGTCGGAAGAAAGTACTCAGAAGGCAAAACGAATCGACCGGACGAGACATATCTATTGGTGAAGTCGAAGCAAATACCTTGACAACGAAGAGTTGTGCACAACAAAAAAATATATTTATGAAGTTTTAAAGTTTTAAAAAAGCAATTTTAACGCATTTTCCCACGAAGTTGAGTGCGCTATTGCGACCACTCCCTGTCCGTCCAACTGCTCCTACAGTTTTATATACAGGGTGCCCATTGTGAATGGAATATAATATATATCTCTGTAAATATTGACTGTATACAACATTTTTCTATATGAAAGTTGTTTAGCATTTAATTTCCCATAAGGCAGCTTTCCATTGTTTTAAGGCAGCATACCATTGTTTTTATTTTAGAAAACAAATGACTATAGAAAAACAATTGAATTTTTTTTAATAGCAATGCACACTTTCATTATGCTCATTTGACAGAGATTTTTTTTCTCTTTTTAATGACCTACCACGTTAGAAAAAATTCATTTTTTATTCCAAGCTTTTTGTGATAGGTTATTCCACTGGCTTGCAGTTAATGGTGAACATTTTGAGCATTCATTGCGATGAAAGCCACTTTACTGGTAATTTCGTTTTGTCTTCAAGGTTTAACAAGAAACGTACACGTTCAATTGTTTTATTTATCTGGACCTAAATTTTGTTGAATAAGGGTACTAACATGTTATATCATAGAAAAGAGAAAAAAAATTACTATCAAATGAGCCTAATGAAAAGGTGCACTGCCATTTAAAAAAATTCAATTGTTTTTCGTTACTCATTTGTTTTCTGAAATAAAAACAACTGAATGCTTCCTTATTATGGGAAATAAAATGTTAAACTACTTCCATATGGAAAAATTTTGAATACATTCGATATTTACCGAAATATATACGATATTCCATACATAATGGGCACCCTGTATGGAGGTCGTGCTTTTGGAATTCGGTAGCCTATAGCTTTGGCACCTGAACCAAGAAAAATCTTAATACTTCTTGTACAGGCACACAGATCACGTATAGTAATAAATAATAATAATAATAATAAACTACAAAGATAGGACCACCCAATAAAGTTATACGCACTAGCACAGTTAAAAAACACAAAACTCCTTCTTCTCAGAAACACAGCACGTTATCACAACCCACTCGTATTCAACCCAAACGCAAAGCCAAAGAAACACTTATACAATAAACTCCATTTAATAAAATTGCTAAACAGGAATTATTATAATTATTTTTTTGTTTTGTTTTCCTCTTTCCCGATAGCGTGGGGTATTGTGACCATAATAATAATAATAATATTTATTTCCAACAGACAAAGTCTTATACAGAAAATATCCGGTTACATGTATAGTTTTCAGTCCTGCATTACATATAATCTGTAAAAACTAGATGTACGCATGCACAAAGCCAACTTATACATTTCTTTGAAATTTAACCATAGATGCTTCTAGTATCAATCAATCATTCTTTATTGGACGCCAAAATGGCTAAACTGTTTACAATATAAATTATAACTAAAATGCGATTTTATTCTTCTTTTCTCTTTAGTATCCCCCTCATCCAGTTCTCACCTCCTCCCCCTCATCCGGCACCTCATTCCTACTTCCCCTACCACGTTCACCTCCGTACAGTTCCATAACATGTGTTCTATGTTCTCTTCTTCTCCGCATATTCTACATTTTCTTTCTTCTTCTTGTCTCAATTGCTCATTTCCGTCTCTCTTAATTTCCGCATCTGAATCTGGCTATTATTTTAATATTCTCCCTTGTATTCTTCCTTCATTCCCACAAATATTTTAATAGCCACTTATTAGCTCTTTATAACTTGTACTACCGCATCCGCTCTCTATATTCGCCCTCTGTTGTTGTATTTGTGCATCTAGAACTTTTTTTGCGAACTCATTTTCCATCTTTCCTCCTAGCCCTCTCCTCCTTTTAACCTCAGCACATTCTCTTTACGTTCATCCTCGTTGTCAAGCATAATTTTACTAATTCGCTTTTTCTATCGCCCCTTTCGAATATTACAGTCCTGCGCCCCGACACTATACTTATCTTTTCCATTTTTGTTTCTTCCTCTAATATGGCCCACACACATAAACGACTTCGTACGCGACATTCAAGAAAGACGATTGAAAACCAGCACAATTGTATCGAGCCATTGTAGCTATAACGCTCACTGTAATGGGGTGTGCACTACCCCTCATCCTTTTAACTTTTACAGCTCCCACTCATCCCACTTAATTTAATTTTAAAAAACAAAAAACCACGGGTCAATGGTCCCACAAGTGACTCCATTAAAAAAAAACCAAAAGAGCCATGGAACAAAGATCCCACCCATCCCAATTAATCCCGTTTAAAAAACAAAAGAAAAAATAGAATGATAAAAAAACATTCCGATGAAAAATCCCATCCCAATTAATCCTGTTTCAAACAAAACCAAAACAAAACGAGATGGAATGATAAAAACAGTCCGATGAAAAAAAAACCAAAAGAGCAGGAGACAAAAATCCCACTCTTCAAAAAATGAGCAGGGCATAAAATAAAAATTCCACTTCATAGAAACCCAAAAGAGCACGGGACGATGACTATCCACAAGATTTGCTAGTTATTATTGCAGCGATCATTCTAGAACATTTTTTCAAGGCGCAATCATGTCGATTCATCATAAGGAATGAAAGCGAACGTGACTCATTTTTTCTGCAGAATATAATGCCGATTTTTTCTAGAAGGTTCACTGTTTGCTACATACTCAAATTGAATTGTGTTTAGTCTCCGTCTTAACATCGAAGTGATAAATAATCAAATCTGTTGTCGCTTTTCGGGTCCTTAAGCTTTTCTCTGCTCTCTTAGTTTTGAAGAACCTGAATGGGTTTTTACGGATCCTCAAGAGTCTTTAAAGAGCTCTTAAGAGTCGGCTACAGTCTCGGGAATTTTCAAAGCCTTGTGAAGTAATGTATTATGAAAACTCTGATAAGTGATAACAGATTCAGATTCTTCGAAAAAAAGTGCCTACAGAAGGTGCTAAGGGGCACCGTCCGTTTCCGACCGTTTAAGCTAGAGAAATTTGACATTTTTAGATTTTCGGTGATTTTTTAGTCACAAAAAGATTCAATGGACGTAAAAATCTCCCAGTATCTTCTGTAGTATCCGAGAAAAATCTGCGAAGAATCGTTAAAGAAGCTTTTAGATTCTGTAAAGGATGTTTAAAAAAACAGGAGAAAATCTAAATTCTTTTAAACTGGTCTATGAGCCATTTAAAAAACATCTTTCAATCTATCATGAATTCTTGAAGAGATTTCTTGATTTTCCACGTCTTTAAATTTGAAAAAAGCAGATAATTATTGTACGGCATCATTTAAATTACTAATAGCATTGTGGGAAGCACACAACACATACATAGCATAGCAGCGGGCCCGGTATTGACACTTGCGGCACGCCAGCAATGCCATTGGCTCTTGATCTATATCCGTCTCTAAAATTCCAATATATTACAATTTTTGACTGCTAAGTGTGGTTCAAAAGAATTTCAAATAAGCCATTAAATCTGTGCTGATTTGAGTTTGGGCGTACTGGATATTCCATTCATTGCCATACTTTCGTTCGTGGAACCAATACCGTGTAGTACGGAAAATTAGGAACAGTGCGGCCGACTGAAAATTTTTAAACAGCTTCTGTCGATTGTCCCTCATACGTTTAATGAAATACATTAATGGTTTACCGTTAAAATAAATTATGGAATGTAGTCAAGCGAATGAAATAAATTACAGTAATTATACATAAATTCTTACGGATCTATAAACTAATAAAGTTACAGAGTGCAGATAATATACGTGCATGAGAGGAGCGAGGAAACAATTTTTCGAACAATTTATTGGTGGGTATGTCAAAGTTTAAATTCTGGTATAAAAAAATCGTTTTTATACGAAAAAAATGGTAGTTTATGGTTATACAGGTTTAGTGTTTTAAAAGCTTGGCGAAAGAATTTTTTAACGTAGATAGTATTTCTTTACCTGGTGAAAGATTTACGTACATTCTAAATGAACCTGCTGAATATGTTGTAATATTTATTTTTCAAAAGTTTCAAATTAATGTATAATTTTTTCATTTAAGAATTCTCGGCTATTTATAGCCTCGTTTAATCTCGTGTCTCCAAATTCTCTTTTTTTTTGTTGCAAGTAACTCGTTTCTCTAGATAAAAAAGTTCTTAATTATAATTGACAAAATGATATACTTAGTCGAACCGTTTTAAGTAATTTTTGCTGCGTAATTAATTGAGGACGTGAGTTTGGGAACGGTTCCACGAAATAAGTACCTACCTGAAGAATTTTTAATTAAACGTGTACTATGCAAAACGCGCTCTTGGCATTCGCTAATTAGAGATTTTACTGTCGTTAATTTTGTGTATTTTACGATGATTGCAGTTTGTGGTACGAAGACAGTAATCAGTATGAACGAAATAAAGCAATAAAATATTAGGTGGCATTCTTCGTACATTTTGAAAGCTGGAATTTTTCCTTATGCGTTAGGTAAAGTAAAAGGCGTTGCTACTCTCAACAGCTTTTGAAATTAAAATAACGAATCCAAACTTAGTTCAAAATCTGAATACCGGAACCAACTGGACCAACATTTAAAATCGTCGAGATTCCGATAAGTATGCCAAAACAAGCATTGAGTGCTCAAAACGATTAATGTGCGCATCTTTTATTTCAAGGCAAATCGAGATATTATCTAACAAAGATTGTATTTCTAGGAAAAATATGATACTGAACCACTATGTCTGACACATCGTCGTAAAGACAAAAAAAGACGTAAGTAATCTCAAAATGTGAACATTGAAAATGGTGTCCATAAGAAAAAATAAATTTGCCACGTGTTTCTCAGTCATCTTAAAAGTTATTAAAAACGGGACGCCATATTCGAATTCTCCATAAAAAATGATCAAATCCTCGTGTGAGACCGAAGGCATTTTTGTGTGGTAGATCAGTATTGTATTGGCCAATTTTGACTCCACCACAATTTTGATCTTGTCCAAATCGACTCCACTCCCTTTATCGAACCCGCTTCCGATGTCCCGTTCACCCGCAATTCGCGTTTACAGTTTTTACTCCACCATCGCCCATCGGTAAGATGTTGTCGGGGGCTACCACATTCCCTTTGTCCGCACGCAGTTACAACGTCTCGTTCATACGCAATTCGCATTTGGGAGGATTTCGGTAAAAACCATCAACAAAATAATACTCAAATTTTGGGGCACTTCTCATAGCTCGAGCTTCTATTGGTGAGACGAGAAAAAGAGACTGCGATTCGAGCTCTAAGAAACTTTTGGGCGCCCAAAGTCGACTACCCCTCGTGCGCCTTACAAAAGGTGGTTAATTACGCCCCTAGGAAACAAAATTCCGCCACGCAGAAGTTGTGCGCGTTTACAAGATCTTTCCAATTTGAAAACAATCGGACCAAAACGGTAGAAGATAAGAAAAAAACTGAAAAATCACCACGTTAATATAGCACGCTCGGTGATGGCGCCTAGATGTCGCCGACCCCACATCATGTAGCCCCATCCCTCAAGTTGTTAATTAGATAATTACACGGCCCCGGTAGATACATGTACACTCCTCGTCTTTTTACAAGCGTTCTTCTACGGGCCCGCATTTGCTACCTTTTTATAAATAAATTTGCAAAAATGCGCTAAACAGTTAATGTTCAACATAATAACTAAAACAACAGGCGAGTGGGCTGATTTATTATAATATGTTCTTCAATTCGCCATTAATTACCCCAATTTTGAAGGCGACCGCCATCTTGAATTTTTTTAATGACGATATGGGTCACTGGAAAGCGTCTTTGTTTTCTCTTTCTAGTTTTTAACCCTTTTTTTTAATGTGGGAAAAAATATACAGGGTGACAATTTGAAAACTTACCACCCCCCATATCTTAGTAAATAAACGAGATATTTAAAAAAATCAAAATCCGTTTCGGTAATTCGGAGGGGGAATCACAATGACATAGTTGGCGA
The DNA here is from genome assembly GCF_008802855.1 of Photinus pyralis. Lineage (NCBI taxonomy): Eukaryota > Metazoa > Arthropoda > Insecta > Coleoptera > Lampyridae > Photinus > Photinus pyralis. Next base: position 31,649,715 of record NW_022170663.1, read on the forward strand.
CGCACCCCCTCCAACCCCCTGCGCCCCAGCCACCCCAACTTTTAAATCTTAAATAGTGACCCCCCATGTGTGATACGTCGTTGGAAAGCTCTGAAAAAATGCTTTCCAACCATACCAAATAGCATTACATTTAGGTTAGTAATTATCGTGCAAATCAAAAAATAAACATGGAAAATCGTATTTAACTTGAACCTCCAAAGCCGACTCGACAGCAACTCATTTTTGATCGCCAGTTATAATCTATTCTCAAACTCTTGTCGAACCTTTTCAAATGTTGGTTTTGCAATATTTCGACATTCTTGAATTATTCTCTGTCTTAGTTCGTCTATGTTCGCCGGTTGCGTTTTAAATACGACAGATTTCAAATGTATCATATTAGTTTATTTTTTGATTTGCACGATAATTACTAACCTAAATGTAATGCTATTTGGTATGGTTGGAAAGCATTTTTTCAGAGCTTTCCAACGACGTATCACACATGGGGGGTCACTATTTAAGATTTAAAAGTTGGGGTGGCTGGGGCGCAGGGGGTTGGAGGGGGTGCGTCGCCAACTATGTCATTGTGATTCCCCCTCCGAATTACCGAAACGGATTTTGATTTTTTTAAATATCTCGTTTATTTACTAAGATATGGGGGGTGGTAAGTTTTCAAATTGTCACCCTGTATATAAAATATGTGTATTATCTGATCTAAAGTAACGAGACAAGGCTCTCCTACTGGAATGGTTCGAGATATTGATTTGGACTGAAATGAGACATTGTTATGGTCTTATGCATGTTTCGAAATGAAAATGAAATTTCTTCATTACCTCAATTTTGAGGGCGGCCATTTTTTTATGACAACATAGGTCCGAGCATAGGTCATGTGACACATAACATCAAGAACTTTCTTTTTCATTCCAAAACATGCATAATAATGTCTCAATAAGTCCTCTGCACTGCAAATCAATACCTCGAACCGTTTCAGCAGGACAGCTTTGATCCTTTACGTCCGAGGAGATAAAAATAAACTGACGCCAATGAACTGTGGGCGGCCATGTTACTGGTGGGTAAATAAATTAAATTTGCTTCACTTTACGATCATTGTTTATCCTTCCTCTATCTTGCCTTCTATAAGACATAACCGAGGACATAACCCATGTTGTCATTTACAAAAATTCAAGATGGCGGCCGCCCTTAAATCGTCGTAAGAAAAAATATCAAACGGTAAAGGTAAACGTGTGCATAGTGGCCATAAAACGTAACATAATTTTGTGTACAAATTGGCGAAAACACAATTGTTTAACATTTTCCTATACGTATACTGATATAGTCCAGGCTTAAATAAAATAAAAAAACAATATAATTTTTTTTGAAAAAACATTAGGAAAAAAAAAGTTACCGGGCGAAACCGGGTTTTTCGGGCAGGTGAAATGAATAGAAATTGGGAAAAAATAATTGAAACAGCTGAATTTTCCCGCGGGTGAAATCCCGGGGGTTGAAAGGGGTGGAAAGTGGTGTTTTGCAAATTGTGGCAAAACTATTAATTTTAGACGAAAATGTTCAATGTAAAAGTTATAGAAATTAAAAAAATGAGCAACTTTTGTATCTGCACTATTTTCACATAACCTAAAATTTTCCTAGAAAAACCGGAAAACCTGTTTTTTTCGTTTTCATTCTTATTTTTGCGAAAAAATGTCATAGGGGTTTGAAATTTGGAGGGAACATAGCTTGTTTTATGATAAAAAAGATGATAATTTTTTGGGCCCGTGACGTCGAACCGTTTCCAAGATCTCACGATTTTTGAAAACCAGGTGTCCCTAGCTGAAACCAAAAATTGCCAACATATGTACGCACTGCTTTTATTAGAGGGACCTATCATCCAAATTTCGTTAAAATTGCTCCATAAATAAGAAAGTTGGATGTTGCACATGCGCAACACTATTTTTTGCGCATGCATTTTGTTAGCTTTTATTAAAAGGACCTACCATCTAAATTTCGTTAAAATTGTTCCATAAATAAGAAAGTTGCATTTCTGCGCATGCGCAACACGATTTTTGCGCATGCATTTTGTTTGCTTTTATTAGAGGGACCTACCATCCAATTTTCGTTAAAATTGCTCCATAAATAAGAAAGTTGGATGTTGCACATGCGCAACTCGATTTTTTGCGCATGCATTTTGTTTTCTTTTATTAGGAGGACCTACCATCCAAATTTCGTTTTAATTGTTCCATAAATAAGAAAATGGCATTTCTGCGCATGCGCAACACGATTTTTGCGCATGAATTTTGTTTGCTTTTATTAAAGGGACTTACCATAGAAATTTCGTTTAAATTGCTTGCGCAGACGTTGCGCTTTTTTGCATAGAAACATATTATGCAACACAATTTTTTGACTTTGACAATTTTTTTCTCCGTTTTTTGATAATATAACCCGGCCCAATTTTTTGTAGGTTGTACACAGGAAAATAAGGTCTTCCAAATAATAGAATAAAAATTTTAGGTTGCTATTTGAAAAAAAAAGTTCGATGCCGTTACGGCGCTCCAAAATTTTTTTTCAAAAATCCGGCCCGTTATTTTTCTGTTCGGTATGCCTAAAACATATATACAAAATTTCAACAAAATCCGTCGAGCCGTTTTCTCAGAAAATTGCCAACAAACGTACGTACGTACGTACATACAGACGGAAAAAAATTTTATTCTTTAAAAGTTGCTTAAAATGGTCTAAAACGTCGACATTTGATGAAATTTTGAAATGTTCAAAAAACGGCTATCGCAATAGCTACCTAGCACATGCTAGGAAGCTAAAAATCACCTCTTTTCAAGGGGATGAAAAATCTATTTTTTTCATCGACAGAGGTGCGCGGGGTAGCAAAATTTTCGTAACGACTTACATTTTAATAATCAAAAATAAAAAATATTATTCCAATAGAAAAATTTTAAGAAAAGCGGCAAAAACGAGGGAAACAGTTTTAAGATATACCGTTTTTGACAGTAGGTCATCAATACGTTTTTTTGCAAATATATTAACGTATTGGATCCACGTTAATAAAAAGTTTTTGAAATCTGTCTGTCTTCTCTCTCCTCTTTAAAGTTGCTAAAATATTTTCTTTGTTTCCCAGTGCCCAACTGCCTTAATTAAAACATCTTTATTATTTCTTTTTTCTGCAATTCGAAGTAAAATCGAATTCTTTTGCTACATGAACAATTTGTTTTTGTTCACTAACTCTTCTTCCTGCCTGTTTTACAGCTGATGGGATTAAGCTGGGACTGTTGATCGTTAATTTACAGGAATTATGAATAAAATCCTCATAAAGTTTATTCCAGGTTTTACATCTCAATGATCTCAAATCATTTGCTTTGGCCCGTAAAACTAACGTTCTTATTGGAGTTTTTGCAAGTTTATAAACAGGCCCAACGCAATTGCATCAGCTATAAAACAGGCAGGTTCTTCAGTGAACAAAAAGAAATTGTTCAGGAATCAGGAGCAAATCCGATTTTATTTCGAATTGCTTTTATTGCGGTAAAAATGCAGAAAAAAGAAATAAAAAAGATGTTATAATTAAAACCGTTGAGCATAAGATAACAAAAGAGAATATTTAAGCAAACATTAAAGAGAAGCAAGAAGACAGATTTCGAAAAAATCTTTATTAACATCCAACATGTTGATTTATCATGTCAAAAACCGTGTATATCTTAAAACTTTTTTTTCCAGTTTTTGGCGATTTTCTCGAATTTTTGCTATAGGAATAATATTTTTTTATTTGTGTTTATTAAAATATACGTCTTCCCGTTAATTTTGCTACTCCGCGCACCTCTGTACGATGAAAAAAAAATAGATTTTTCATCCCTTTGAAAAATAGGTTTTTTTTCAGAAATCGTGAGATCTTGGAAAACGGGTTCGACTTTACGGGCCCAAAAAATCTTCTTTTTTATCATAAAACAAGCTGTTTCTTCCAAACTTCAAACCCCTACGACTTTTTTTCGCAAAAATAAGAATAAAAAATGAAAAAAACAGTTTTTCTGGTATTTCTAGGAAAATTGGAGGTTAAGTGAAAATAGTGCAGATGCAAAAGTTGCTCGTTTTTTAATCTCTATAACTTTTATATTGAACATTTTCGTTTAAAATTAATAGTTTTTCCACAATTTGCAAAACACCACTTTCCACCTCTTTCACCCCCCCGTGATTTCACCCGCGGAAAAATTCAGCTGTTTCAAAAACCCGGTTTCGCCCGGTAACTAATTCGCCTGGACTAATATACCAATTTTGGAAAGGAAAAATTGCACAGAATACGTGTTAACTTGACCTTTTTTCTTTTTTCAAAATATATGGGTTAGAAAAAAGGCTTTTTCGAAATGTGTACTATGCAAATAGCATTTAAGTATTAAGACGTTTAATTTTTTCAAAGTACTTACGGAACCAAAAAGATGCAAACCATGGCATATGATATGTGCAACCGAAGTACTAGTACTACGCAATACAGACGTTTTAAGTATAAAGTTTTGAGGGGGCTAAGCGTTCATTTGGTCCCTATTTGCATTTTCGTTCTAACACCAAAAAAGCACAAACACTTAGTAGACAAAAAAATTGGTTCATTTTTGTACCCTGCCAAGCCAAGTGAGTAGATAGATTGCAGACTTCACGTTTCAACAGCCAGATAAATTAAACTATGGTCCCTATAAGTAGAAAGAAAGAACGCCGCCATTTCCTCGCGTCGTTGATAAACTTTTTAGCGCAATTACAACTCTGTAATTTGACACATCGACGCAGTAGTCAGCAGCGGATAATACGCGATTGCTGATTAGGCGAATACGTAAAGTTGCATTTGCGCAAATAATTTATGCCAATTTACTTTCGTAATTGGTAATTACGGCAAAGTCGTAAAGGTCGTAATTGGGGGACCGGTCGATCGCATTCTCAAATCGCGCTGCCTAAGCCTTTCAAAGATAAATATAACGACAAAGCGAAGCAGCGCGCACAAGAAGAAGAAGGGTCACGAACACGCGAAGATACCAAATAAATTATTAGCACCCATGGACATGGAACTTTATCTGGATCTTCTCGTCACGCACTGCACGGCGAAGAGTGGTTTGCGTGATGCCAACGGGAGATATTCGCGATACGTACGAGGTGTTTTCGAACAAATTTGCCCCTTACTTTAACAAGAAAATTAAGCCAAACTCACCTGAAGAACCCTGTTGACGTTGATTGAAGGCACTTCAACACGTTGTTGTTCTAATAATTGCAATAATCATACAAACAAAACGACTGGTACGCGTCTACACCTAGGCCGACGTTCGTATTGCAACGCATAAAAATCAAGACTAACAGAATTATTGCCCACCGAACAAATTACGTAATATTTTTTTAAGAGTGTTTTGTTTTCAGCTTCTTGCACGTTCATCGCATATTTTCTGATTTATGTTTCACTCATTTAACCATTCATTTCACAGGGAATATTCTGTTACAATGCTTGCTTGGCCCCTTATAGGTCTGGCGTGGGCGAATTGTCATGTCACTATACCGTGTAAAACTTTGCGAATGTCATGTCAATAAACAATGTAAAACTTTGGCTACAGGATACGTCCGCAAGGAGAAGATAAAAATGTGCTTAATAGTTAATTTGACTTTGCACCACTGATTAGAAAGACAATTAAGGATGTTTGTAACAAAACAACTTTGTTGTTCTAAACCGACAGTTTGATGCTTCTGATAAAATTTAAATGTGGCGCATTGATAACCCCCCCCCCCCACCTCAGGTCTGACATGGTTGAAATTGAAACCAGAAGGTGTGTTTTTACTTTTTAGTTAACCCACCACTGCGCATGTGAACACCCTGATTTATAAAATTTTGTAATTGTAATTAGTTTTGGAGGCCCCCCCCCATAAAGTTCTAAAACCCTGGGTAATTCTTAGAAAGTTCCGATAATTAGGCCACAAAACATCAATTTTGAAATTATAAAGGGCTTCACTACGCAGCCCCTCAAATTACGTTAAAAGTTAGCTTTTTTAGAGTTTTGAAAAGATCGTCAATAGTTGCCGGTCAGCGAAAAATCAATGCAAAAATTTCTAGAAGTGTAGATTCGTATGTTGTGATTTTTTTTAATTTTACCGAATAATGGTTTAAATAAAAGCTGTTCAGAATTTTTGTGTGCGTCAGATGCTTTTCTTACACTTTGTGCAAAACAAAAGCTCAACAAAAAATTTTGTTTTTTTTATACAGCAATTTTGAGTTCCGTTTAAAGATTCTTTTCTCTTTTCAATTAATAGCTTAGCTTCAGAACTTTAAATTTTTGAAATTTTAAAAAATTTAGTCTGAGGTTTTTGAAAGTTTCACTCTAGCGGGCAATGGTTTTAAATAAAAGCTGTTCAGAATTTATTGTACGGCATAATTTGTGAAAAACTAAAAAAGCGCAGCGAAAATCATTTTGATTTTTAAACAGCAATGCACGCCAATTTTGAAGATTTTTTTTCTCATTTCAACAATGTAATACTTATACAGCATTGCATAGAACTTGAAATGTTAAATTTAAATTTTGAGATTTTTGAAATTTCGGGATTTTGAAATATTAGGTGCTTTAGAGACATTTTAAAGATTGATTTCAGGAATTTTAAGACTTGAGTTTCGGGAATTTTCAAAATGTGCTGATGTGTATTTGTTATAATTTGTGGAAAACAAATAAAAAGCGCATTTTTCAAACAGCAACATACTCCGATTTCGGATTCCTTTTAAAGGTTTTTTTCTTTTTTCAGCAATGTAATACTTTAATAGTTTCTATCAGAACTTGTAATAAAAAAAACGCTCTCAGAAGTTATTTCTGTATATTACGCCACTTTGTTTTTCTGATAATTGAGCCATTTATATCAATTTAATATTTAAAATCAATCATTAACGTGGATGATGTCTTTTCTATCCTCGATACAAAAAATTCATTCCCCTCATAAATTTCGGAATTTTTGATATTTCGGAGATTTTAGAAATCTTGGAACTTTTTAAACTTTTGGAACTTTTGAAATTTTAGGTATTTGAAATTTTGGAACTTTAGGTTTTGAGAATAAGATTTTTCGAAATTTAAGAATTTGTAATTTTTGAGATTTTGGGAATTTTAGATATTCGGATTTTTGACATTGTTAAAAACTAGAAATATTTTAATCTTAAGGATTTTAAATTCTGAGGCTATTGAAATTTGGAGAATTATACACTTTGGGAGTTTGAAATTTTGGGATTTTTGAAATCTTAAATATCTCAAAATAATTCTAAATTTTCTGAATTTTTACTTTAAGGATTTAAAAAATTTTTGGAATATCACGTCATTGTACGTCATAAGCTGATATGCACTTGTTAGATTTGTGATAAACTAGAAAAGCGCAACGAAAATCATTTTGAGTTTTATAAACACCAATACAATACACACCCGATCGTAAAGATCTTTTCTCATTTATTTATATTTTATTTTTAAGTCGGCGGGGTTTCATCCAAAGCATCCAAGGTTTTAAACCAATCCAACCCCAATATACATTTACAAATTTCCATGCGCGAACACGGGTTCGAACACCACTGCGCCACACAGATACTTTAAACAGCTTTGCACAGAAATTGCGATGTGAGGATTTTGGATTTTAAGGTTTTTCAAATTTTGAAATATCAGGAAAGCTTGGAGTTTTAATTTTGATTTCGGGAATTTTAGGATTTTTGAACTAGGGGTATCTGTGATTGTAAGATTTTTTAACATTTTGGATCTTCATTTTGAAATTTTGATTATACCGGTCAATGGTTTAAATAAAAACTGATCAGAATTTTGTTGTGCTTTATACGCTGATGTGCACTTGAAATGGTTTTATAATTGAAATTGGTTTTATCCGTAAATAAAAATTATTATTAAAATAAAAAAAGCGAAGCGAATAACATCTCGATTTTTTAAACAGCAATGTACGTCGATTTTCAACAATGTAATATTTGGGGTTTGAATCAGAAGTTTATTTGTATACTACTCCACCTATGTTCGTGGGTTTCTATGTTGAAAGAAAATCAAAATATCAATAGCTATTAATATCAATTCAATATTTAAAATCAATCAAAAACGTAGATGATTTCTTCCTATCAGATAATAAAAAATGATTTTTTATGTTTCAGAGATATTAGATATTAGGATCTTTGAAATCTTGAGACTTTGGAGATGGTATTTCTAAAAGTTTGGGATTTTTGTAATACATATTAAGCATTTAAAATTTTTATATTTTAAGAACTTTCGCTTTTGCGAATTAAAATATTTTTTGAAATTTTTAGAATCTGGATTTTGAGATTTTCGTGGAAATATTTTTTGAAATTTTTAGAATCTATGTTGAAAGAAAATCAAAATATCAATAGCTATTAATATCAATTCAATATTTAAAATCAATCAAAAACGTAGATGATTTCTTCCTATCAGATAATAAAAAATGATTTTTTATGTTTCAGAGATATTAGATATTAGGATCTTTGAAATCTTGAGACTTTGGAGATGGTATTTCTAAAAGTTTGGGATTTTTGTAATACATATTAAGCATTTAAAATTTTTATATTTTAAGAACTTTCGCTTTTGCGAATTAAAATATTTTTTGAAATTTTTAGAATCTGAAATTTTTGAGATTTTGGGAATTTTGGATTTTGAGATTTTGGACCACTTGTGTAGATTTTGGGATGACAATATTTTTTGAAATTTTTTGAATCTGAAATTTTTGAGATTTTGGGAATTTTAGATTTTGAGATTTTTGACCACTTGTGTAGATTTTGGGAATTACAATAGTTTTTGAAATTTTTGGAATATGAGATTGACGCTGTTCAGTACTTTTGTGCGTCACAAGCGGATGTGCATGTATTACAATTACAATTTATGAAAAACAAAAGCACAGCGAAAATATTTTCATAGTTAAACCAGCAATGCACATCAACATTTTGGGTTCCGTTTAAATATTTTTCTCTTTTCAATACTTCAATAACTTTGCATCAGAACTTGTGATTTCAGAAGTTACTTCTACCTATCCTATAGATATCCATGATCGCTAGTTTATTTGTTAAAAGTAACAAAATCAAAATCTCAATACGTTGTTTTTCTGAATAATTTTTGTTTGTTTGATTGTTTTTATTATTTTAAGCTGATATCAATTGAATCATCAACGTGGATTAAGTCTTTTCTATCTTAGATAGCAAAAATTGGTTTTTCCCAAGAATTCATTAGGAACCTAATTAGGAAAACTAGGTTAAAAAAGGTGACAAAAACTAAGAAATATGTTAAATTGCCCAATTATATTTCATACCGATAGTACTTTATCAAAACTTTCACGTCAGACTGCGTAGATATATATGCAGGATACGTAGGAAAAATACAAAATACCCTGTTGAATATCCATTCTCTCAAGGAAACTCGAAATGGGGTAAATGATAATCCGGAACAAAGATCACAAAACCTTCCCCATAAATTTCATTTATTATTTTTATTTACTTTGAATATTGTTATTGAAATTATTTGTGAAATGCGTGTGCGTTTTAAATTAAAATTTAAAAAATTTGTTATACAAAGATATAAATAATCAATGGCGACATGTTTCGGCAAATGCCATCATTCCCAATTTTCTCTTTCGGTCGACTCCCCCCTTCAGGGCTGTAGACTCTTAATTTGTCTAGGATCTTTTTTCTCCCTCAGGGTTTTTGTACCTTTAAATTTTATGGAATTCGACCATGTAACGTTTTCGGTCGATCTTTATGTTGTAAGTTTCATAGAGGTATTGGTATATTTTCTTTTAGTTGTTCGCTGATAACGACAGCTTTGCTGCCGAGAAGTTTTATTGTGACTATTTGCCAGTGTTTCCACAAACTAGTTATTCGATTGAAAGATTAAATGCCTATTGTGACACTATGATGCATATGATCATATCTAATTTGCCTTGTAATAGTCTCACGTACTTACACATGCAATATAAACAAAAAAATTAAATTATACTTGCCTTTTTGGTGTGCCATAATTCCTCCACAACTGCAACGTATTCGCCACATATTTCCCGAAAAATAATTAGCTACGAACTAAAACAGAATATTTAAAAGCGAAAAGTAATTTACAAGCTACAAAAAATGAACAGAACAAAAAAGGACACCGCATTAATGCAATTAAACAATATGAAAAAGAAAACGCCTAAAATAGCAATTTACCTCATCGCGGCGGCGCGGCGGTTTTCTGGAGCTCACCTGAAACAAAACACAGCATTAGAACACAGAATAAGGGCTCTTTTATCAAGTGTAATTGCAACTTGCGTTTTACCATCATTTAGGTATGGTTGCTGTATTTTCTTATCCCAAATTTTATGGCACCATTAAAACCTATTTTACTGCCAGCATTAGTAGCCGCTTTTACGGCACAAAAAAGTTTTGAATTGGAAATTATCTGAGAAGTAAAGTAGGTAAGAAAGAGAGATCCTTGGAATTGATGTTCCCTTCGATCGTTATGAAATCGTTCACTGGCATTGTATGTAATATACGGCGCATACGAGCCATCCGAGAGTTTAATTTACGTGAGTATAATAGGTTATTAAATGCACTTCGTATGCATGTTTATTAGCAATAATATCGAAGTGTAACTAACTTTATGTAATTAAATTTTAAGGTCAATATCTAAGCATGTTACGTTACAGCTTATGAGTCTACACGTGCATTATGCATATTCATCTTCTTCTGGTCTGATGCTAAACTCAATTTTCAACTCTTTGTGCTTTTTGCTCCGGTTCATGGTCGATTTCAACTCGTCTTTGAATTTTAATATTAAAGAAAACCTTAATTTTGCCTTTTCATAATTTTAAATTAGACCATGATGCATAATTGTACATCTTGGATTAGAAATGTAAAACACCGCCGCACAGGAACAATACACGTGCAAGACCAGCATAATATACAAGAAGAAAATGAACAATTCCTGTATTGTTGGAGCATTAATTTCGTGCTTTATTTATTTAAAACTAATTATCAATACATTTATAACAGTCTTGAATTGAATTTTCATTCATAACAGTTAAAAGTATTATTTATCACTCACATATGCACAATTTATAAAACAGGGTGACCTATTTATTACTTCGACGTTGAAATTGGAACTGAATTGAATATATAGTAGTCAACTCGAGTATTCCCGAGTGGTTGCGAGTCTTCTCAAATGTTCTAGAACAAAATACGTCATATTTCCATGGAAGATGCGTCATATCTGCTTTCGTTTTCATCGCCCATGACTAATCTTTCCTGGCGCCTCGATGTCTATCGAGATTTCTGGAATTTTCGCTATAATATCATTAACGATCCTCGAGATCGTTTATAATTTTATATTGCTGTATGCCTGTCTGTCCGTGTGCACGATAACTTTGTTTAGAAACCACTTGAAATCCGTACGTATCCATTACATTAAAATGACACTCAGTAAGACAAATTTATACAGGGCGTTCATGAATTTATTAAAAGTCTTGAAAATTGTTTTAAATAGAAACCGCCTTTTTCCCCTTCAACAGTGGAATAAGAATGGTTTGTAATTACATCCTTGTACCTAAAATGAATGGTTTTTGAACAAAGTGGAATGAAACGAAAATTGTAACATTTTTAACTGTTAGTTCGCTTTGACGCACCACCAAGCATCAATAGCTGCTGTGTCATATACCCAATCCCACACGTACACAGTATCGTGCGAAAAGGGTTGATCATATTAATTTATCGTCATATTTCCATCTGAGAAATTGATATAGGATTTAGCGCAACCCACGGAAAGTGCGAGTCGGGCGGATTTTGATGAAATTTCTCTTACATGTCTATGTATGTCCCCGGATGGTTTAGATTCACAATTGAGTCCGATCAGATTGTAGGATTTTATTTAAAACGTCTTTCTTCAATAGCCAGGTTGCGGACAGCATTTTCCGTTATGTTAGACGGCCATTTTTTCTTATAACATAAGAAATATAAATGAAATTATCTCTTACCATGTCTATGTGTAGTGTGCCCCGTGCATGGTTTAGATTCACAATTGAGTCCGATCAGATTGTAGGATTTTATTTAAAACGTCTTTCTTCGTTGATGTCGCACTCCGCTATTTCGCGTACCGATTGATACATGCGCCAAGTCACTTGCGTCGTGCCGTGACGATGTTTTTACATTTTTATGCTCAGCCCAAGAAGTCGCGGGGGAAAATCTAGTATTTTTTAAACTTTACGACCATACATTGCTAACTTTATAATATATAGATATTTTTTGTAGTTTTAGCCGTTGGTGCTCCCAGTAAAGACAAACACATCGTATATAATAGTATAAATCAAACATGCACATGCGCAAACTTTATTACGTATAGAGGTAAGCATGTCGCAAACAGAAAAATCAGATGTGCGCATGCGCAGTGCGGAACGACACTACGGTTTAACGATAAAAATTCTTGTTTTGCTTGTGTCCGTATAGACTTTCGAGCAGTACTGATCTGCCCATGGAACATGCGCTAAAGTTACTCGCCTTAGTGCGAAAATCTTTTTTCTTGTTCAATACAGACTACTTCATTCTCACTCCTATCACCATTAATAACTTTTCAACGGAATGTCGGAATCTGATATCATCAGAGGCGGATTTGATCTTTTTTCGCCTGTAAGCTAACTTTTTGCACCGCTTTTGAGAATTATTACTGCGGCGATCTTTCTAGAACATTTTCGAAGCGTCATCAAATCGATAAAGGATAAAGCATCAGATAAGGAATGAAAACGGATGCGACTCATTTTTTCTGTGGAATATGGTATGCCTTTTAGAAGTTTACTGTTTGCTACTTACTCAAATTCAACTGTGTTTAGTCTCAGTCTTAAAATCGCCGCGGAAGTGATAAATAACGAAATAATCATTTCTCGCTTTTGGAGCTACTCTCTGCTCTCTAAGTTTCGAAGAGCCTGAATTCTGAAGAACCTTTTTTCTTGTTTAGGTACTACTTCATTGGTGCATACAGTACAGGGTGGCGCATCTAACACAGTCCACTCTTAAGAACTTGTCAACGCAACGTGATTACGTCAGAGGCAGATTTAACCTTTTGCCGCATCTAGTCTAACATTTTGCACCGCTTTTGAGAAAACCCTGATGAATTTGCTAATTATAATTGCAGCCATCCTTCTAAAATATTTTCGAGGCGCCGTCAAGTCGATAAAGGATTTTTTTTTAAATAAAAGGATAAAGGATTAGTCACCTCTTTGGAATACGACACGTCTTCTAGATTTTTTCGAGAAGGTTTGCTATATACTCGAATTGTGTTTAATCTCGATGTTAATATTGCTGCCGAAGTGATAAATAATTAAATCTTTTCTCGCTTTCAGAATCCTTCTCTCTACTCTCTAAGCCTTAGGGCGAAAATCTCCATCTCTGGTTGAGGTGCAAATTTGAAATAAGAAAGGAGACTCAATCTTCCTTAAATGTATGTAATTGGTGAAACAAGAATAAATTAAGAATTTAAAAAAAAATGTGCTATTGTTTGGGTTTTGTCTGTCCGTCCGACTGTCCGGACCCACTTTTGCGATTTTGAACTACTTTTAGGGAAATTATCCTAGATGCCTAGATTTTTTTTGCAATAAGTAGCCTATACCTTGAAGGTGTGCCAGAAGGCCTTCAAATTTCGTTATCTTAAGGGGGACCCCCCCCATTCATTATTTGCCGCGATGCAGTTTCGGAAAGTAAACGTGCATAACTTTTTGCATCCGCATGCCTCTAGTGGTACTATGTAAAAGGGGGGAGCGGAAGAGGGTAAACACTCGTTCTACCCTTCATGGTATTATGAAAGGTCTCATCGAAATGAATTGATTTGCACAAACTATAACTTTCCCCTTCGACTCCTTTTCGATATCAGTGGTTGATCGGTTGGTGGGGGGGGGGGCACAAATTGGTTTTGTGTTTCAAGGTACTCTAATTAAAGATATCAACGAAAGGAAGTTCTTTTTACCAACTACGCCCTTTTCACTTGCCCCTCATCAAAATTGGGGGGGGGGGGGACACTGGCTTTACCCTTCATGGTACTCTAATCAAAGGTCTCAACGAAAGGAATTATATTCTACTATCACCACCTCTTTTCCTTGGCCCTTTATATCCTTATCCTCGCATCTCGAAAAAGGGGTGTTGGAGGAGGTACTCACAAAGCGCGAATGGAAAAGTCTAGAAGAAAGATATCAATTGGTGACGTCAACACAAAGTGCAAATATTTTAAATGTCATTGTGGATCGTGCAATCATTTGAGATCTCATTCTAACTAATGTGAAGACTCAATCTTATTTTCTATAGAGCCAAATGAAGCACAGCAAAATTTAGTTGATAGTTGGCCACGAGGCCTTCTGTAGAATTACAAATTTTTAAAGGTAATCAAAATGTAAGGCCTAAAAATTCGGTCCCACTTCCTTGCAAATTGGAGTTGTTCGAGTTTTGTTAAACTTACGGAAAATGATTTATTAGCTGCAAATAGTTATTCGCTAGAAAATTACCTATTATTGATTTTGGTAGTACAATTGGGAGATGAGTGAAGTCCCCCCCCCCCCCCCCCCCAATATTCAAATTTTCTTTTCAATGACTTCAGTATGTGTACAGTGTAACTAAGAACTTTATAGGATGCGTAATTTCACAACAATATTACTGCAGATAGTGGTCTGGTACTTCTTGCATATGCTACATACTAATTGACATTATCATGTTGTAAATTAAAACAGAAACTAGTCGAGTTGTCAAAAAAGTTGTCGCACATCTTTTCATCCGGAGCCGGAGGGGTGAAATGCGGAAACCAGCAGATTTATTAACCGACTTATCTTCATCTCATCGCCGCACCAGCACTACCACATTTTAATTATTTCGTAGCTTAGGCGAGATCTTATCTATCCGTGTAGACCTTTCAGTGCTAGTTAAATTACGGTTTTCGGGTTTTTAAACAAATTCAATGCCGTGTCGGATAAGGGCGCGGTAAGTCCCGAGAACACCTACGGACGCGATGTTCTGACACCGAGAAGAACAAAGGGAAGATAACGGAGCCTGAGTCCTCGAAGGCCTTTGGGACGCGCTCGCTCGTCACGAGAAAGGGCGGCATTTTTTCACGCGCCGGAATGAGTATGGTATTTAATTACGAAGATAATTTGCGGTTATTTATATCGCGTAAGAATATTACCTTGGAAGATTACTTTAGCCGTTAGTAGCAAGCGGAGAGTGTTTGGTGGCAGGAAGGTCACGGACGGTCGGTTCTAAAAGAGTACGCGGCGAGTGCAGCCTGCAGCGTCGGTCGTGACCACCGCAGACATTACTTCATGATATAAAGTATCAACATCGCCCTGGTGGACGCATACCAGAAACACGAACTACAAGAATTCACAACTTGGTTTCGTTATTTATTTAGCGGCGTTCGCATTTTATTAATATAATAATTGCGGTTCGACACGTTATTTTAGTCGACTATCCCGAGTCGAGTAACCTCTAATTTGGTTCTGGGTTCAAGTCCAATGTAAAGTGGATACGACAGGGTTACGTATTTATTACAGTACAGTTTATAAAAAACGTAATTCACCCATCTCCTGTACAGGGTGGTTCATATTCGTGGCTCTGCATCATTGGGATCTCCGCAATTACAGTACTACCAAAGCACTACCTATCTACTTTACCCAACTAATTCTGTGTTCCTTTGGTCTGAAGCGTTATGCTCCAAAACAACTCTTTTTGCATTCCCCTGCCCCCTGACGCATCGTTTCAAATGGTGGGACACTGACATTATTCCATTTGCTAAAAATGGTTTGCAAAGTAGACCAGTTAGGGAGTAAAATCAACTTTGAATGGAAAGCGCGTAGTGTAAGTTACATTAAATGGGGTCAAAGTAGCCCCTTTTTGTTACTAACGCTTTTGAAATTTCTTTTGAAATTTCTGAAAGTTACTGAGAATCTGGATCGAGTGCTTTTGTATTATGATATGGTTGAATATTCTCCACATTTTAAAAATATTTGGAATTATACAGGGTGCGCCCACAAAGTAGGGCGCCCAAATGGTACATTTTTGTAAATAGAACCCCCTGTATTTGAATGCATTTTTGAATTCTAAGTGTAATTGTACGTCTTTTTTATAGTATGGTTAATATCCGAAAAGCCAATAGTTTAAAGATAATTCGATTTTTAAGAAAAATTGGGCATTTGCAAGCGTCAACTATTGTCAAAATTATTACTTAAATTTTGATTCCAGGTTTTAAGGTTTTATATCTTTTATCGTGGGTTAAGTAAAAGTCACAGAGTGTTTTGTTCTAGATCCCAAGTTACAAAACTTCATATTAAAAAATCTCACTTTTTTTTAAATGGAACACCCTGTATATTTTTTTGTCATCTTTTAGCTCCTCCAAAAACCTTCAACTTTTGATAATAATGTCCTATACCTATCTCTGATAGTTTCCGAAATATCTTGGTTTTCCTGGGTTTTAAATTCTAATCTTAAATAAGTTATATGTAATTTACATAATAGTGAGGTGGCCATGTAAAAAAAAGGCAATTTTTATCTGCCTCGTTCAAAGCTAAAATCATATTTATTAATTCATTTTTCTAATAATTCATTTAAGTCTATACAAACTGGAGAATAAATTTGACAGTAAAAAAATAAACAAATATCTTGGTTTTTCTACTTTTTATATTATAATCTGAAATAAGTTCTAATTTACATAATAACGAGGTGAATATGAAAAAAAAAATGAAACTAATATCACTGACTGGATGACATTAGGAGTTAAATTAAATTTGCTTTGTAGTCAAATGTTTTTACTTATTCTCCAGTTTTTGGACTTTTGGAATAGTTTGAAAAATAAATTAATCGATATGATTTTCGTTTTGGACGAGATAGATAAAAATTCCCTTTTTTTGCATGGCCACCTCACTATTATTATTACATATAACTTATTTAAGATTAGAATATAAAACCGAGGAAAACCAAGATATTTCGAAAACTATCAGAGATAAGTATAGGACATTATTATCAAAAGTTGAAGGTTTTTGGAGGAGCTAAATGATAACAGAATATACAGGGTTAAAAAAAGTGAGATTTTTTAATTTGAAGTTTTGCAACTTTGGACCTACCAAAAAAACACCCTGTAAGCTATATTTTTAATTTTTCATAGTAGATGTATTTATTTAACTTTAACTTAACCCAGGATATAAAACCTGGAATCAAAATTTAAGTAATAATTTTGACAATATACTTGCAAATGCCCAATTTTTCTTAAAAATCGAAATATCTTTAAAACTACTAGCTTTTCGCATATTAACCACATAATAAAAACAGACGTACAATTACACGTAGAATTCAAAAATGCATTCAAATACAGGGGGTTCTATTTTTAAAAAATGTACCATTTGGGCGCCCTACTTTGTGGGCGCACCCTGTATAATTCCAAATATTTTTAAAAAGTGGGGAATATTCAACCATATCATAATACAAGCGCACTCGATCCAAGAATCTTATCTTCAAGGTATTAAGTTACTCCGCGCAATCGTTGACTCACCCTGTACATACTATTTAACTATTACTTTCTTATTTCTTATGGCCGCCATATTGGATTTTTACAGAATGAGGTAGAGGACAAAAAAAAAGAAAAATAATGACGTACCAGTGTCACACTATACTATTAGATACATTTACAAGATTTATGAAAATTTACAAGAAATTTTATTAAATGACAATCATTTTTCAACAAAACATCCAACTAGATCTTACTAAATCAACATCTATGATGGCGCACCCAAAAAAAGTTCAGGGGTTGAAAATGGAACATGACCTCCGAAAAAACAACACACTGTATGTTCTCACTACCATTGACATGACCAATAAAGTACGCCCTTTAGCGTAATTTATATTTCAAAAAAATGAAAAACTTGAAATTTTAACACCCTGCAGATCGGTAACGAAGCGTTTGCGGACCTATGTTTATATGAAGTTTTAGAGTTAAAATAAATCATATTTGGGAATACCGTGTATATATTTACCCGAGTAGGGGGGAAGGGGGACACCAATGAAGGCACTGCGTGACGTAAGAGGACACTAAACAACGGTAAATCAGTCGCAACCCTAGCGCTGGAGTTTGTAGGGCGAAGGGTGTTTGTAGAGTGACAAGATTTTGATTTCTACTTTTTTACTGATTGTGATTTCTTTCCCGATTCTGACGAATTCAGACAACAGCAGTATCATTATTTGGCAGGATTTCTTAAATTTTTTGGTTTTCAACCTGACTTTGTAAATGCGTTTGAAAGTGTGTGGCGCCGGTGTGTCGTGAGACATGACAGTTAAGGTGGCCATCTGTAGGTTTCAAACCGCAAGTGGAGCTAAGTCAACCGTCAGCGGATTACCGTGGGCTGTTTCGTTAATACCAACAGAATTCGTACCTAGAAGTGAGACAGCTTTTTTGCTATCATTACAAAGATCTGCAGACAAATGTGACATTTGATTTTTTTATTCAATCCGAGGTGCAACCATTTTCAGTACTGGAAACAACTTGGAACAAATTTTTAATTTTCTGAACAAATCCACCGAAGTTCCTTTAAAAATATTTGCTCCGAAGCCCGAATCACAGTTTTTCCCTTTCTCTAGTGCGTTACAAATTTTCAAGGAATACGAGGTTGGATATGAAAATCAAACACGTAGCGTAGTCATATAAATACAGGATGGCCCAGATTGAGTGGGTTGCATGAGTAACCTTGCAATTAAGACGGACGGACAGAGAAAGTAGCTGCAATGGCGCGCCCAACTGCGTTGGAAAATGCGCTAAAAATGATCTTTAATCATGTATAAATCCAATGTTTGCGAAAATGTCGGTAATCGCCATTTTGAATTTTATTTTGACATCATTTTTTGAGCATATTCCAACTCATGTTGGCTACTTTTTAATAGCTATAGCTCTGCCTATGAGAAATTTTAACCACAGATGCTTCAAGTAAGTGCAAGCATGTGCATGTGGCATATTGTAAAAATTAGGTGTGCGCATGCCCAGACTGCGCAATACCAATTTTCTTGTTTATGGAGAAATTTCTTTACCCTTTTAACTATAGATGCTATTAGTAAAGAAAAACATAGCCCACGTAGCTATAGCTTTTTGATGCATGAAAAATGCGTTAAAGTTACTCGCGTTAGGGGGAATCCCTTTTTCCATTTTGTCACTTTTCCAACCCTTTTATAATTGAGGAGATATTGAATGTTTTTCAATTATATGGTAATCGGACTCGAGGTTTCAAACTCTCTATACCCAATTGCCTAGTTCCTATATTCCGCAACAATAACAAAGTTACCCATGCAATCCCACTCAATCTAGGACGCCCTGTGAACAGATGAATAACATTAAAATATAATTTTAAAAAAAATTAATAATTGGAAAAAAATGCGCCATCTTCACGTTACATAACATATGAAGGGGGAGGGGAGCCACTTTTGCGATTTTGAACTACTTTTAGGCGAACTGTCGTAGAGTCCCGAATAATTTTGCAATTTAAACTTACATCTCGACGGCGTGCCATGCGCCGTTCAATTTTTTCTGTGTTAAGAGGAGCACCCATTCATGAGATACATGTAACTAGACCAAGCGATCCTAGTAGTCCAATACGAAAAATGTAAAGCCGCCTAATTGCAAAATTGCTAAATTTACAATTAAAACGATTAAAATTTAACTTGCTTTCGATGAATTAACGAATTAGTGGAGGGGGTTGTGCGTCTAAACAAGAAACTGCATTGACCGATAGATATACTTCGTGCAGAAGTTCCTATCGCCTTTTGTAAGTACCCTCCTCCGACACTCCGCTCATGAGATATGAGGAATTATAATCGATTACAATAAGAGGGCGAGGAGGGGGAAGGCGGTTAGTTAAGAAGGCCTCGGACCGACGGACGGAGAAAGTGGTCATAATAGCGCCTTCCAACAAGAGTTGGAAAATGTGCTAAAAAGGACCTTTCGAAACCCAAATGCAATTGCAAATGAGAGGAATATTAACGTACCTTTAGTATATTAATTATTTACTTATGACCCTTGCCCCATGCAGTTTTATATCAAACCATCATTGAGTATTAAATCAAACTATTATTTTTTTACATAAAAATCCGCTCTTTGTTCTTAAGCGCTTTTTAAAATTTATCTTCTGCGTTTAACATAAATTAAAGGTTGCATTTCTGATATAGAACTTCGCGGAAATTTCAATGACAGATGAAACAACATAAATTCCTTTTTCTATATTTATTACTTCGCAGTAAGCGCGTATTGCGTAACTTATTTATACATACACGCTTTATTCAATACGTATATTGATGTACCCTTTATCAGATACATTTAAGCTACGAAGATATCGCGCCACTATCATAAAATCAACATTAAACAATCCAGTTTCGGATTTCGAATTTAAAGTGCGAGATGCATAGAGGCGATTTTAAAAATCGACATCGGTAATAATAACCGCGCTAGTTCTTTATTTTCTCAGGCGAAAGAGGCCAGTTTTATTTAATTTGTAGGTATATGTTTGGAGAGCATCAATATTTGCATAAACCGCAAAGAAAAAATATCGGTCTAAAAATAGGTAAATCTTACCTATTGGTTTGGTACTGTTGTGAGGTCATTGCGATTTTCACAAATGAATTGATTGATTTTCCGTTTTTGTTAATTATTTTCTTTGGAAAGATAAGGTCAAGCTCTTTGGCTAGGGGTACAAGGCTCAGGGAATGCAAAAGAAAACGATCATAAACAGGGAATGCATAATTCATTAAAAAAGAAACAAAGAGTGTGGAAGGGACTTTGACAATCCCAAAAGGGAATTAATCTTTTAGTTCTAGTACTTCTAGTCAGTAGTCAGTGAGAAACATGACTACAGATTTTATTGTTAATCTTTGATGAGAAAACATTTGAATATGGAACAACATGCTTTATAATCCAAGGTGAAAACGTTCATATTAGTAATTTTGCTTTTAATGATATTTTAAAACCATCTCTGTCTTAATAACTACTTGCACTTGACAAAGGATAATCAAGTTGCCATGCATTCAGTGCAAGATGAACTTGATTTATGCTAGAGATCATCCTGAGACCGCTTTGGAATCAGGTGTTTGTAGAGTAGTAACACGAATTTTAAAATTTAAAAAATGTGATGCTCTCAGGAAAGCACAAAAATTTTAAACAAGAGAAAACCTTCACTAAAATTATACAGCACAAATAAATCTCAAAAGGCTGACAAAACTTGTCGAGTAACTGTAATGGCGTGTACTTATGTTCTTCTACAAGTAATGGTGGAATAAAGTTTTGTACAAAGACGTGCATGCGCCGAAAGAAATTCAAGAAAACTCTGCACGATCTCCGTCGGCGAAATAATGAACAACGTAAAAGAAACCTATACTAAGATAATAACAAATTTACCATAGGAATTAACTTACATCTAAAACGAGTTGATAACACACGAAGCACTTAGATAGCGTAAGAATATGAATGAATGAATGAATGGTTTATTTACAAAAAATATACAATTTATGACTCAGCTAAGTCTGAAAGAAGTATGTAGAAACACGATATTTTGGCACGTTTATTTATTTTTTCTTATGCTATCGATTTCAACCTATTGTGGAAATATCTTTTTAAATAACTTCGGTAAAAAATAAAAACGATTTTCAAAATTTCGTTTTTTTTCCGGATATCTCCGAAAGTAGTCGGGCATTTTGTTAAGCAACAAAATACGTAACTTTGCCAAATTTAAACTACCTACCTATCGCTTACAGTTCCCGAGATACCCATGGTCTTCGAATTTGAATCAGCCTATATACCTATATGAGCGTTCATAAGTCACCAATTGTTTTCTCTCCAAGAGTGTTCTATGGCTTCCGGGGCCTTTAGAGCCTCAAATTTAATATCCGAATCTTGAGGAGTACCTAGTTAACCCTTTATGAGCTTTAAAGGTTTCTAAGTTCATGTAGAAGGACTTTTAAACGTTTTTAAGGACCTGTAAAAGTTCTCAACAGTTTCTAAGAATTTCTAAACGAGGACGCTTGCACCCAGGGTAAGTAAGTCGGATAGTTGCGTTTTCAAAATGTTGTTCATAATGGTGACTTCGCTATTGTTAATAAAGGTGAGACAATTGCGCCTCAAGATAAAATGTATCGGTTTTCAAAGAAAGGAGACAATGTTCAAGGACTCTCAAAGTTTCTGGAAGACTCTTGAATGTCCTTGGTAGCTCTCTGAAATTTTTTCAAACTCGTCAAAGACGATTGAAGGCTCTCAAATCTTCTAGATTCTAGAATAAAACAATGAAATCCGTTTGAGACCTTTAGAAACTGTTGGCTAGTCTCAAAAACTGGCGCAGTTCAGTTGAAGCTGGACTGCGGTACTAAAGTCCCTGGTTGGAATCCGGGTTCGGGTATGGATATTTGTAAATGTATAGTGGGTTGGGTTGGTAGAGCAGCCTTGGTTGAAACCCCGCCCACTCAAAAGCTTTAAAAGCTCTAACATACTCTAGAAGGTTCTTGCAGACTCTCAAAGGCTTTTGGAGACTCGCAGCCTTGAGATTATTAGAAATTTTTACAGAACTTGAAGAAGCACTCATGACTCTTCTTAAAGATTCAAATCGCTAAAGACCTCCTAAAGATCCTAAAAAGCTGAAACCCTGTGTAGAACTCATAAAAGATGGTTAAAAGGTTAAAATGCACTTTAAGAATTGGTTTTCAAAAATTCTTAAATACTAAGCGTGTTGGCTCTTCAGGACTAAATGTCTACTAAAGATTCTAAAAGCCTCTTGTAGACATTTGAAAAGTTTTGGAGACTATTATCTAATCAAAACTCTCAAGAATTAATGAATTCAATTAAAGGCTTGACCCTTATGTGTTATAAAGGCTCTTCTTTGTTCTCACAGGAGAGAATCTTAAAAACTAAAGGCTTCTGGAGACAGTTTGCGTCTGCGACTCAAGACTGCGAGAATCGAGGAAGCCCTTAAAAACAGTTAAGAACCTGGGGGAACACATGTTCTACCCTTCATATGGTATTCTAATGAAAGGCTCATCGAAATAAATTGGTTTGTACAAACTATAACTTTCCCGTGCGGCTCTTTTTCGAGATCAGGAGCGACGGGGCCTGAGGGGGGGGGGTTAAAAATTAATTTGATCTCTCATTGTATTCCAATTAAAGGTCTCGACGAAAGGAACCGTTTTCTACCAACTGCTGCCCTACTTTCTGTCCTCTTAGGAACTAGTTTTATCCTTCATGGTACTCTAATAAAAGGTCTCAACGAAAGGAATAATTTCTACCAACCATAGCCCCCCTCCTCGACCTCTTATCGTGATCGGGTATATTCCCTTCTTTGATTATAATCAAAGATTCCCTTATACCTAAAGAATTGATTATCGGAAGAGGGTACTCACAAAGGGCGATTGAGACGTCTGCAAGAAATATATCCATTGGTGATGTCAAAACAAAAGCTATTTCGGTTTGACAAAATGCACGCTTAATCTGGCTCTAAAAAATAAGGGGAGTTTACAATTTTAATAAAAAAAATTGGTTCACAAAGTATAAATTCTTCAATTGTTTAAAGATTGAAGTAGACTATTCGCATGCAGTCGTACGGGACAAGAATGTTATTAACGCCAAATTAGGCTATGGCCAAGTGTCCGAAGATTTGTAGCTGAAATCAAGACTTCAGAAACTGGACCTATTGGTAGGTACCTCCCAATTACATAATTTATATTACTTATCGGCATACCTACGAGTAAAAACAGTTACAGTTCAACTATTTACTCTCGTTAAAATTCCTTACTCAAAATGCCAAGATATTCGTCTTGATTTGTTCGATTAATACCATAATGATAATCAACAAACATGGTCAAGAAGTACCGTTCTTGTAATGAACTAAGATGGCGCGCGGCGGCGGCGCGTGCGTCTACGGAAATTCAAACGAGTTTTTCTAATTGCATTTTTACAAGTGCTATCGATTTTCAAATGAGACCATCTTCGAAGCAGGACGTAAAAATGGTAGCAAACGAAAACAGAAAAACCGTTGGATTCTTTTGTATTTGTTTAAATCATCTTCAAGGTCAACTACTTTTAGGAGCACAAACCGCCGACATTCCTCAGAACATGTGTGTTATTTTTAAATATCGCATTAGTCATAAGTAATAATTATTAATTTGAAACCGCCATTATCAATAAGAAAATTATCCTAGCGTAAAGGAATTTCAAATTAATTACCTCCGGAATGCTTCAAACTTTGCTTGAAACTACCTGCGACATCTATGTCGATTACCACCAATCGATACGTTCGGAGATACCTACCTTCCACAGAAAGGTGTTTATACCTGCTATAATATGATGGTAAACACCGCGGCGTGGCAGCACGCTCTTCATTTATACCACAGACATTTAGTGCTCCCCTTCAAAGTGCACTTGATTCACCCGCATTACTTTTTCGTTATTGTTCGTCACGTCTGGTAATTTAAGACAAGAGCCCCTATTTTATCGAGTACCTTATCTACATTGTTTCTGGTCGTATGATAAGGGATGAAATTAGATCTAATCAATTTTCCTTTTCCTGTCGACCGATTATCGGCAATGGGGGTTGTTTCAAAGATCCTCTCGGTAATTAGAATAGAAATTACAGACTTTTGGGGAAAGTTGTGAAACTCGTAGACTAATATTCAATTTAAATGCGATGGGAAAATTTTACATAACGAGCACTTTATTTTAAACGTGTTTGGTAATTTATTTTGGTGCAAAAGTGAATTGGTAAGTGTTAAATTGAACCCCTGTATAAACATTACTGGTTTGAAAACTTTAAACTTGGGATGAGGCGGCGAGTTCTATCTCCATTATGCACTTTAAAATACATCAAAATGCCCGCAGGCCGCATTTATACTAAGAAAGTTGCGTCGGCCCATAGATCATATTCATAACCAATACTTTATTTGAATGTTTGATGGCACAAATACCCTTATAGTAGCATTTATCCCTGACGTGAGGGACGAGATCTCGGTACTGCACGGTCCCCCACTAGGGTAGCAAAAAATGTTTTTTTGCTTATCATCGAGCCGATGCTGAAGTTTGGGCAAGATTATTTACCAATTTCATCGGGAAAACGGAAAAACAGGCTGACTTTGATGTATAGGAAGTAGATTTTGTACTCCCCTTTTGATTTGGTGGTGGAACAACATTTTTATTTAGTCAACAATTTCATCAAGGAAACTGCAGAACACATTGCTTTGATGCGCGGGGGTTGAATTTGTGCTTTTCCTGTCATACTCTCATTTTGGTTAAGTTGGTAGAGCGAAACTTTCAATTCACCAATTTCGTCGGGGAAACGGCCATTTTTGGGGATATATAACGTAAATAAAGTGACAAATCGTCGTTTCTTGTTCTGCAATCCTGTTCGATGTGTGAGGGTTGATTACTCCCGTCGAACTGCCTTCACTCTCCAATTGTTTAAAAATTGTTGCGATTTTTTACGCAATATCAACTCTTTATATTGCAAAAAGGTCACTCAAATTCCCGTAAAAGTGTTGTAGGTGCTTAATCTCGTGATTCAATGTTGATTTTAGTAAAAAGCGGAAATTTTAAATTTTTGAAAAATCACCGTTTTTATAGCGACCCAAAGTGCTACTACTATCCAGTCTGTCAAACACGTGACCTCCAAAGTCCAAAGACGCTTAGAAGGGGAAAGTTAAGCAGAATGTTATGCTGATTAATTTTCCTATTCAAATTCTTGCAGTATAATATATGGGTAGGTAAAATATTGTTTTCATCACAAGAAAAAGTAGACCGTATCCTTTACCGCATGCGCAGAAGTAACTTTCTTATTTATGGACCGATCTGACCGAAATTTTAACAGTAGCGCCTTTTGATAGACAAAGCCATGGATTGTATTTAACTCAAACGTAAAAAAAAACTGCGCGCGCATGCTAGGTAAATGGATTAGGTACTTCGCTCAATAAAAGGCGCAACGATGCATGAGAAGTAAATATAATAAAAGGAAAGTGCTGGGTCTCAACACATGCTACCGTGCAGAAAAATTAAGTTTTGAAGAAACTCATTTTTTAATTTGGAACCTTGAAGTTTTGTCTTAACGTTTACATGTTACAATATACTTTTTATAACCATAATCCAATAACTTGCTTGAAATTATTTGTAATTGGAATAACATTCAGTCACCATCAATGTCATGGAATAATTGCCATATGAAATGCATTGTTAACGGCAAGGCAAAAATTCAAGAGTAATTTCAAAATGAAATACTAGTGTTTGGTATCACGGATTTTTAGCGCATTTTTTTAAGAATTAAAAAATGTGCTATTGTTTGCGTTTTGTCGGTCCGTCCGTCCGGACCCACTTCTGCCGTTTCGAACTACTTCTAGGGGAATGGTCTTAGAGTCCTGGAATTTTTTGCATTAGATAGCCTATACCTTGAAGGTGTGCCAGACGGCCATCAAATTTCGCTTTCTAAAAGGGCCCCCCCCCCACGAATTATTTCCTGAGATGCTGTTTTTGAAAGTAAAACGTGCATAACTTTTACATTACGACAACCAATTTTATCCTTCATGGTACTCTAATGAAAGGTCTCAATGAAAGGAATTAATTTATACCGACCATATCCCTCCTCCTCGACCTCTTATCGTAATCGGGTATATTCCCTTTATACCTCAACAACGAATTGTCGGAAGAGGGTACTCACAAAGGGCGATTGAGACGTCTGCAAGAAATATATCCATTGGTGATGTCAAAACAAAAGCTATTTCGGTAAAAAAAATGCGCTTTATCTGCACAAGAGGTGCTTATACTTGTTTAATTTTTTTTTCGATCGAATAATGTAAAAGTCCAATATGGCGTCCATAAGAAATAAGAAAGTGGATGTGATTTTATCAAAACCCGAAAGTCACAAAAAGTTTATTTTAGAACCATCAGAATGCTGAGATTATATTGTTAAAATTATTTGATATCTTTGAATGCGCCAGTGCATTCTCGAAATGACATTTTTCTGTTTTTTGGCATAACTTCGCTGTTTATAGAACAACAAAAAACTTTGAAAGGGAAAATTAAGCAGCATACAATTCTGCTAACTTTCCCCTTCTAAGCGTCTTTGGACCTCTTGCGGTTTACGAGATCTCTATAGTAAACATTAAAAAAAAAAACATGCATATGTAACATAAATATAGTACAAAAAATGTTCTAGAGTGACATCGAGGCGCCATCAAGTCAATAAAAATCAGTCACCGGCGATAAGGAATGAAAGCGGATATGACGCATTTTTTCCATGAAATATTCTGATTCGAGAATTCCCTTTAAGCTATAATTGAGTTTAATTTCATGATGCCGAAGGGATAAATAGTGAAATTTGCGCTCGTGTTATAAGTATGTTATAAATTTACGTGGTGATACATTTGAGTACAAGTAGGTAAGTGATAAATAATAATTATTTGTTATAAATCAATCTATTTAAAGACCCTTATAAAGGGAAAATTAAAAGGCATAAAATTGGGCATAGTTTTGCCCATTTAAGTGATTTGGTATCTTTTACAGTTTACTAGATTCCCATATCTACTGTTTTTTTGTGTCAAAGAATGACGAATGGATATTCGCTAAAAAGACCAAAAGGTAAGGTATTCAATTCGTTACTTAATTGCATGTCCAATGTAAGATTAATATTTATTAAGTAGCTAAGTCTTAATTGGTGTATCCGTCGATGGGATCAAAACATCAAATTAGAATGTTAGAAGCGAAGTGCCCGAAAAGGGTACACTGAAAGAGCAAATGGAAGGACTTCACAAAAAAAGTTGTTGATGGAGTCAAAATTTCAATTCCCAATATCTCGACGTGTAGAAACACGATTCAGGGCAACCCAAGATCAGTCTGGAAATTTGTTGGCAGCCATTTTTTGGAACTGCCCGTTTGGCTTATCGAATACATGGCAAAAGGGACTACGATTAATGGCGATTAGATACATGAATGCCTGAAGAAGGTCTTTATAGCAAAACGACTGTATTCATGGTAAACAAAAACCACAAGGCTCGCCATGTTTAAGCCATGACTTCAAACCATGGCTTCACATTCACCTTATACAGCCTAGGAAAAGCCGCAAATTTGCTTCATGACCTGAAACGTACCGGGTGACCCAATAAGACTGTTCCTCTGGCATATCTCGGGAACCGTTCGTCGTATGACTAGGGGTAAAAAAAATCATTGGGTAAATCGGTCATGAAGAATCGCTGGAAAATATTTTCAAGTTCTAAAAATGACCAACAGAGGGCGCAACTGCCATCTTAAATTTTAAAATTGCATTTTCTTTAAATTTTGCATAATAAACTAAACATTGATACTTCTCATTATTTATTTTCATCCGAAATATGTCATACATTAAACTAAACATTCTTTTTTCACATTTTAAAAGAGAACCAGTTTATCTATTAACGTAAGGTATCGCCTAGGGGATTAGCTGACCTGCAAGCATTGCTTGTAAATGCAAATTGGGAAATCATTAAAGATACGAAGCTCACTATAAACCGGTCAGCTGAAATTTTATTGGATAGTGTACTAACTTGCACAAATAAATGCTTACCTCTACGCAATGTCAAATGCAAAAAAGATAAGTCACCTGTAAGGTGGTTCAATAATGATTTGCGTGCGTTGAGAGACAAACTCTCTGCAATAGCAAATGTGTATAAATGCACCAAACTCCCTGTACATAGAGAAGCATACCTCGCGTTCAAAAAATATTACAATTACAGATTACAGTCCGCCAAAAAGGCTGCTTACAATGATTATATTCAAAAGGCTAGCGGTAAAACCAAAGCACTTTGGAATCTGATAAATTTTGAAAGAAATGGGTCAGCAAAGAGTGATGTCGTAATACCGATTGAACATAATCACTTAAACAAATATTTTTGCACTATTGGTCAAGATATTGTCAATTCAATCAACGTACGTAATGGTGATGCATGGATGCTTGTCACTAGCCACCCTATTGGAAATACACTCTTCCTGAGTCCAGCCACCACTGCGGAAATTGAGACGACCATAAACACATTAAAAAGCTCCAACTGCAATGATGGCTATGATTTAAACATTAACATCATCAAGTCTTGTTCCAACGCATTAGCTGAACCCATAACTTGGCTTTTGAATCGTTGTTTTGTTGAAGGAGAATATCCTGAAATCTTCAAACTCGCTAAAGTAGTCCCCATACTCAAACAAGGAGATGCTTCACAACCGAATAATTATCGTCCCATATCAATTATTCCGGTTATAAGCAAAATATTCGAATCAGTCATAAAGTCACGCATTTGCAATTTCTTCGATAAGTACAACGTACTAAACTCCAAACAATTTGGTTTTAGAAAGGGAGCCTCGACGGTGCATGCTGCGAGTTCCCTCGTGAATTATGTCATTGATAACTTGGAAGACAAGAAATGTACAACGGCAATTTTGTGTGATCTCAGCAAGGCATTTGATTGCGTACATACCGACATCTTAATGCAGAAATTGGAACACTGCGGAATTCGTGGATCTTCTTTAAAACTAATTCAGTCGTATCTGAGTAATCGTAAACAATTCCTCTATTATAATAATCTCAAATCTCGAGAACATTCAATTGCACATGGCGTCCCACAGGGTTCCATCTTAGGGCCGCTATTATTCCTCGTCTATATAAATGATTTTCCTCTCATTACATGCAACCTAATAAATGTGTGCTTTATGCGGACGACACTACACTCTTGTGTTCAAATAGGAGTTTAGATAATCTGAATAGGCAAGCTGTCAATATCTTGACAAAGGCAAACAAATGGTTCTCGGCCAATCACCTATTATTAAATGAAAAGAAAACTCAAATGGTTACTTTTTCAACAAACAGCTCATTGACTACCGGCAAACATGTAAAACTATTGGGCTTTTACATTGATGCGAACCTAAGATGGAACACGCATATAGATGTCCTGTGCAAGAAACTCTCCAGTCAGTTATTTTTACTAAGACGATTAAAGCAGTCCACGAATCTGACAGGCCTACTTACCGCGTACCATACCTTGTTTCACTCACACATTTCGTATGGTATCTTGCTATGGGGGGGTTCGCCGCATGCTGCTCGAGTCTTCATTTTACAAAAGCCTACCCTAAGGATCATTATGGGTATCTCTTCTAATGTATCCTGTAGAACTCATTTTAAAAATTTAAATATTTTAACACTACCAGCTTTGTTTATATTATATTCGCTTGTCGAAATTCACAAATGCAGTGCGACGTATCAAAAATACTCGGATATTCATAATCACAACACAAGATCATCAAATCTCTTAGTATTACATAAACATAGACTCAAACTCTCATCTAACAATTCAATTAACATTCAATTATATAATAAACTTCCGGCAATCTTTAAAACCTTGAAACTACCCCAATTCAAATCTTCCCTAAAAAAAGTTCTTATCTCACATACATTCTACTCAACTATAGAGTACTTGGATTGGGCCTCCATGTAGTCAACTAGTCCTGTATGTTGTATGTATTGTATGTCATTACGTTTGTCTTATACTTTTATTTGTCTCTCTTGACTTGCCACAAACAAAATTATATTTATTGTAAAGTGGTTTGAATAAATATTATTATTATTATTTTAAAAACAAAAACTCAGTTATTTCACAAACAAAGGTGGCGTGTGGCGTTCAATTGTTTTTGCAATAAACGGCAAATTTGGTATCGCTGAAAAGAGCATTCCTTGGGCAAACAAGAATATAGTTAATTTAGTTGAATCTTTCTCCGCCAGGGGGCTAATTTTGACACTATGATCCAAAATCCTAAAAAAATCAAATGGAATGGTATGACTTTCTTTATAAAAAAGTAGCCAAATAACACCCAAAGAGGCCAGTGAAAACCGTTTTTCAAAATCTTTTCAAAATATATCGCCAGCATGCTTCTTGGTTAGAAATCGGCATTTTAGAAAAGATTAGAAATTCAAAAAACTGCACTTGTACATGTAAACACAGCAGAATAATTTACAAATTACGGCTGTTATTATTTTATAATGCATCGTGTTTCATTTGTTTAATTTTCCAAGGCCTACCTAAAAGTGTATGGTGCTTTTCCTTCGCGCCATCGACAAATACCGGAAATACGTAAAAAGTAAATTTAAGATACAAATTAAGCATTTTAATTAATTAATTAATCTCATTTTCCCAATATTTGAGGTTAGGAACGAGATTTTGAAAAACGGTTTTCATTGGCCTCTTTGAATGTTATTTGGTTCCTTTTTCATAAAGAAAAAATCATATCATTCCATTTGATTTTTTTAGGATTTTGGGTCATAGTGTCAAAACTAGCCCCCTAGCGGAAAAGGATTCAACTGGATTAACTATATTTTGGTTGATTCTCATTGCCCAAGGAATGTTCTTTTCAACCATACCATACCAAGTTTGTTAAAATCGGTCAAACCGTTAAAGTTAAAGAAGATTATTGCAAAAACAATTGAACACCATCTTTGTTTTTGAAATACCTGAGTTTTTGTTTTTACGAAAATGATAGATAAACTTGTTCTCTTTAAAAATGTGAAACATTTTTTTGTTGATTATGCGAAATTTAAAGAAAATGCAATTTTAAAATTTAAGATTTACCCAATAATTTTTTTACCCCTAAGTCATATGACGAACGGTTCTCGACATATGGCCGAGGAACAGTCTTATTGGGTCACCCGGTATAGTTTTTGAAGCGTACAAATGATTTTTTATGGAATGAAGCAACTGGAAAAACCCTCGTATGTACTAACTGTAAATATATACGGGAAAATAGCAGATTTATTTTGGTTATTTTTGTAATGTTTTCCACTCACATTCTAAATCATTAACTCTGGTCACGACAAAATTCATTGATTAGGAAACAAAATAGGACACCAATTTCGTAGGGAAAACGTCTCAAGGCATTACGTCTATGTCCAAGAAGAGAATTTTACGGATTTTCGGTTAATCGAGAATTGGTTATTCGATAATGGTATGTAATTATGTGGTAAACGATCTCCAGACGATCGATTTATTTTTACTATAATTAACATTGCGTTAGTGGTTGAAAATGACGGTGTTCAAATATTAATAACGGCAGAATTTTGTTAAACACTCGAAAAAAGTCGATTCAATGCCCACAGATTACACGCTTTTTACAGCGAAAAAATCGCAAATGACAGTCCACTTTGATCTGAGACCGGCATCCACTTTACATGCGAGAAATTTTTCTTAAATTAGTTCGAAAAAAACTCGAACAAAGTTTCTTAATGTATAGACAAAGAAGCGAAACTAATTGGTCAGGTCCGCGTTTTCTACCTTAGGGTAACTGACTA
Source organism: Photinus pyralis (assembly GCF_008802855.1). Lineage (NCBI taxonomy): Eukaryota > Metazoa > Arthropoda > Insecta > Coleoptera > Lampyridae > Photinus > Photinus pyralis. The sequence goes on from NW_022170663.1 coordinate 31,682,028, forward strand.
TTTCGTCGAGAATGAAATCTGCTATGCGTGACTCGGCTCTTTCGAAATATTGTAACATCTAATTTAACCACGTTCGAAAATTCGATTACATGTTTTTCCCCTCGCAATGCGAAAGAAAAAAACCGTCGGTTTTTAGGGCCACCTGTTTTAACTCTCTTGTTACGGTACCATAAATTAGGAAATGGGGGATTTGAATTTTCGGAATTCACGCCCATTCTCCGAATGCCTCAATTTAAATACTAAAAGGATATTTGAATGTCGAACGTAAATTGAATTATCGACACCGAAATTATTCAGACCAAATTAATTAAGCGAAGGATCTGCGATGATTCACTTTCGATGAAAGTTTATCGAATCGAAATGCAAAAGGTTACACTTGGTCTATGACATTTCAATTGCTTTAATCAATATAACATTGAGTCATTATAAATAATTCCTATAAAAAGCCCATGTTTTTTTCTCGAGATCAAGATTGATGCAAGGGGAAGGTTTCAAGTTACATCTCTTCGCAGCGTATCTCGTTTCAACCCGCTCGTCTACTTTGTGTTTAAAAATATGACCGTTAAAAAAATTAAATTTTAATGTGTCCGAGTAACTGGGGCAAATCGATTTAGTTGCATAATATTAAAAGGAAGGAAGGAGTCCATGACCGGATGAGCGTATTTACATTTTTAACCTAAAAATATTTTCAATACGCGTAAATCGATTGCATAATTGTTTCTTATTACGCACAGCACAGTTAAATTAATTATCGTGAACCTAAACAAGGAACTCAGTGTACCCCCCGGGAACAGGAAATTTTATACTAACGTATTTTGCATAACTGAATCGCTCGGAGAAAGGAAGTGCAATTTTTGAAATTTTTCCTAAATTCCGCATTTATGAATTTTCAGTTATCTTCCTCGAATTAAATTATTGCTTCACCGCCAATGTCTTCTCCCAAAAACTGGTTATCTCGGAGCATCCCGAATTTCCTCAAGACCACGTTGGGCTCTTTTGGAATGTGATACCAATATTACTCCGGCTCCCAAACTATCGCCAATATAGTGACACTATGTACTTTCTTGCATCAAAATCGCGCGAAAAAAATGCATTTATTGTAAGAAATATGCCTCCCGTCTCCCACATATTCATCAAATTTGGAAATCAGGACCTTATAGTAAACACTGAGATTTGATGTTATGTGAAGTAATATCAACTGTAGCAATAAACCGATACAACAGAACCTCACAATTAAAGGTAATTAATTACAAACATTGTGAGCAAATATTTTGAGATCTTAATTAGAAATTCGAGTGGCCAATGAAAATGCTTAGTTTGTACGTTTTCTCTACGAAATCGGTTGAAATATTCCTAAAGGGATGTTAAAATTCACAAAAGTCTTATGAAG